>NC_056739.1:155782639-156082639 GCF_019279795.1 Protopterus annectens
TTAAACCTGCTGTTTGTAGCCTCCTAGAAGAAATTGAAAACAAAGGGCAAATCCTTAACAACTGTTGGGATCAAGTTTCAAAACCATCAGCACAGTTTATTTATTTATTTGCAATTTGATTAATAGGGAAGTCCACTGGGCCGAATTGACCCATTTTCAGTGGAGGCCCGTGGAGAAAAGCTCCAAGATGCATTATACAATTTAGATACAAATGATAGTTAATATTAAAGATCTTATGTAGAATAGTTACTCATAAATGCATTCAATATCATGCATAGTTAACAAATTCATTAAGCTTGAAGGTAGGGATCACACAGTTTCATTTGAGGAAAACAGATACGGGTTAGGTGTGGAAACAGTTTACATACCAACCTTTTAAGAAAATGTATACACTTTACATACACACATCAACAGTAGAATGTTATTTACAATATATACAAGGTTGGGCTGTGTGAGAGTAGCTGTAGGAGGTGAGAGCTTAGAGAGAAGCTATAGAAAGTGTTGAGAGCTTAGATAGGCTCATAGGAAGATAACTATGAGAGTTGTAGAGCTTGGGAACCAGAGCGAGAACCCCCTTGGATTAGGTTGGGTGAAGGCAGGTACATTTCCATTTAGTGGATAGGTGTTTGAATAGTTGGGTTTTGAAGTTTTCTGAGTTTGGTATGGTTCTTAGTGTGGAGGGAAGGGAATTCCATTTTTTGCCTAGTGAGAAAGGTAGGAGAAGTTAGCCAACAGGACGTTTAGGTTTATGGATAGTAATTAAGTTTTAATTTTCAGATCTGAGAACTCTGTTGGGTGTATAAGGGGGAAGGATATTAGTTAGAACAGGACATTTTGTTGGGTTAAATATGAGTCTATGTGCAGTAGTGAGTTGGAGATAGTCTAGGTAGTTTGGGAGTTCAAGCCAATTCAGGGATTGTAGGGTTAGGCAGTGATGGGTGGTATTTTTAGATTTAGAGGCAAATTTAGAGATTTTGTTGTAGCAGTTTTCTAGTTTAGAGGTGATAGAGGAGGACAGGTTGGTTAGGAGAGGGGCTCCGTATAATAAGGAAGAAGATAAGTCGAGGCCAGAGTTTGCCTGGTAGAGTTGGAGAGAAAGCAATTATTCCTATACAGCATACCTGGCTTTTGGTGGGTTTTCTTAATATTTTGTTGAATATGAATATCAAACTTGAGGTATTCATCTACAGTAATGCCAAGTAGTTTGGCAGAGGGGACTACTTATATAGGTGAGTTGGTTTGACTATAGACTTTGAAATTGTTTTTATCGTAGGACAGGGTCTTTGTGGGAGGGAATAGTAGAATATTTGATTTATTTGCATTGAGAGAAAGGTGGTTTTGGCGCATCCAGTTTTCAGTTGTTGAGAAGGCAGTTTGGGTTTCAGTCAGCAATTCAGAGAGGTTTGAGGCAGAGCAGACTAAGGCTGAATCATCTGCGTATTGAATGATTTTAGCATCAGGAATAGCAGTGTGAAAGTTATTGATGAAGATGTTAAAAAGCATTGGCCCAAGGATGGATCCCTGTGGTATGCCAGTTGGGGTAGGTAGGAAGGAAGAGATGGAGTTCTTCCATTTAACTGCCTGTGATCTGTCTGATAGATAGCTGGAGAACCAGGATAAAGCATTATGTGAGAGATTAAGGTTTGAGAGATGACAGAGAAGGTGCTTGTGGGAAACAGTATCAAAGGCTTTAGACAGATCGAGTAAATCAGTAGAAACTAAGTGACCTGAATCTTGGGCTTGATTGACAGTTTCTAGGAAAGAGAGTATAGCAGTTAATGTGCTATGGCCTGGACGGAAGCCATGCTGGGTAGGAGTGAGAAGATTGTTTTGGGGCAGGAAAGGCATAAGTTGGAGGTGGATGCATTTTTCTAGGATTTTGGAGATTGGTGAGAGCAAAGCAATGGGGCGAAAGTTTGAGATGCTGGTATTTTTGCCTTCTTTATAAAGAGGAAGAATATAAGCTGAGCGCCAGAGTTTGGGGACGTATGATTCTTTTATGGATAATGATGCTGATTGGGAGTGCAGTGCCATCAGCAGCACATTTTAGGAAGGAAGAGGGAATATTGTCGGGAGCGTTAGAGCAAGGTTTATGTTTGGACAAAAGTTTTTTTTATAAAGTTAGTGGACATGGGTTTGAGTTCAAACAGATGAGGTGAGTTAGAAGGGGGAGAGTTTAGAGTAGTTGGGTTATTATTGGGAAATGTTTTGGTGAGGGTAGTAATAGTGTCTATGAGAAATGAGTTAAATTCAGGGCCTAGTTTGAGGTCAGATTTACTTGGGTCAGGACAGGGATTATTCTTGGGGCCTGAGGAGTGAGTTTACTGAGTTCCATAATGTTTGGGGTTTTTTATTGTTATTGGACTGAGGTTTGATATAGTAGGATTTTTTTGTCTTTGTTGATTAGTCGTTTTGCGCGGTTGCGGAGCTGTTTATATTGGAGCGAGGTATTGTCCAGTTTATTATTTTGGTAAAGCTTCCATACTTTTCTCTGTGGTGCATAATCTGTTTTGTCTCTTTGGATAGCCAAGGAGCAGTTTTAGTTTTTATCCTTTTGTTTCTTAGTGGGGCTAGTGAGTTTAAAGTATCAAGGAAGACAGTTTTCAAAGAATGCAGCAGAGCCCACATCAGTTTTGGTTTTGTTGTCACCAGCAGCAGCAAAACCAAACATCTGGGAGGAACCAAATGTTTACTGCAAATATCCAGAATAGTCAGCTGACCTGAGACGAAGGTAATCATCATTAGTAGCAGGGAAGTTGTGGTCCTTTTTTGGAGAGGTAGAAGTCAAACCTCTAAGGACTTTCTTGAGTTTCCTTGCCTGCAGGCAGTCTGGAGTCATCTGTCTCTTGACTTGAGAGTGTGGCTCACCATCTCACTGGACAAGTAGATAATGACTGTAATATCCAGGGGAACATATCATCCTGTTTCACAGTGTGCCTGTTCCCACTTCCTAACTTTGCCAGATATACTACTCCATCAAAATCAGGAGACATCAGCTGTAAGAAGAGTGCTCTTGAACCATCTACAGAAACAGCCATACAGGATGTCCCAATAAACCAGAAAGAGCTATGCTATTACTCCAGGTTCTTTTTTTGGCCACAAAGAGAGTTCATGAGGCATATTCCCTTCTGGTGAGTGGCTAGTCATTACCCGCTCAGGGCTCTTCCATTTGCCCTCACTTCAACCCCCAGGGTGTTCATGCTTGCCTATGGTTGCAGCAAATCAGAAACTGTTAAGTATGGTGTGACTGTATTTGTGTACCTCGATGCTGGAGTTTCTTGCTGGTTTTTCTTTAAATGGGTTCATTACTGCTCAGGAGTCATTACTCAGTCTTTTCCAGTTCTTGTAGATCATTCTAAATGTGGCAAAGTCTCAGCTAGAACCTTTACAAAATGCACTATAGATACAAAATTTGTAAATCTGGGTTGTCCATGGATAGGATTCCTCCACTTCAGTCTCGGTTTCAGACAAAAGCATTCACATTTTGTCCTAGTTCTAGTTTGCCTGTGCACACTAGGCTTGATGTTGGCTTCCATCCTCACAGCACCATTGCATGAGTTCATTTGAGGAGTCTTAAGAGTAATATTAAGAGTACCATGTTGCAGTTACAAGACCTAATGTCTTTTAAGTCAGGATGTCTAAAACGTATAGGAGTCATTGACAGTGGTAGATTCATAATCCCATTGTTCCCATACATAACCCCTTTCTCGTTCCAACCTTCCTAGTAGCTGTCACCTCTTATGCTTCTGTCTTTATTGGGGCCATTTGCAAGGACAGACTGTCCAAGGTATATGGTTGGAGCCAGAGGCCTGCCTGTACATAAAGGTTTTGGAGATGAGGGTAGTCTTTCTTACTTTCCAAGTCTTTCAGGAACCCCTACCCAAAGGTGCAGTTGCCATGCATGTGGACAACATGCTGGTAATATGATACATTAACAAATAAGGAGACCTTATTCCAACTCTCTCTGCTGAGAAGCAATCAGGTATGGAAATGGACCATTTCTACCAATGTCTTTCTGAACACAAATCACATTGCTGATGATGCAAACTCTTTTGTGAACAGACTCAGTCATTGCCTCCTGATGCCTCATGAGTGGTCGCTCTAATGCAGAAAAAGTCCTATCACTGTGGAAGCCCTGCTGCAATCTGTTTGCATCCCTGACCAACATTAAAATGCAGCAACTTATTTTTCATGTTCCATTGCTGGGGGACCATGCCAGGGACACAGTTCCTAGAAATGTTCCCCAGGACTCCTTCCCCCCACAATTCCCTTTGATTCTGGGGTTCATTTCAAAAGTCAAGCAGCAAAAGGCCAAGGTCTTTCATTAAATATCTTTTTAAAGTGACACAGGCACATATACAGTAATAAAAATAAACCATAATAACATATTGTTTGTTATTTTCAGACAGAATACATTTAACAATTTTCATTCAGTCTAATATTACATAACTTACTGAGTTTCTGTTTTGCCTTACATTTCACTCCTCCTGAGTGCTAGTCTACATGCATTGTTCCCACAAATGCCATTCATTTCTATATAAGTTGCTCCAGCCCATGTGTGGATATTCTACTTCCAGGCATGTGTATCTCCTTTACAATATTCAGTAGGTCATTTACAGTTTGCTACGATTTTGATTTCCATTTCTTATCACTGCATTTTTTGCAGCCAGTAGTATTAAACTTAGTAAGGTCTTACTATGTTTGGGCAGTTCAGATCCTATATCCTAGCTCATGCAAATAATTTCCCTGGTTACAATCATTTGCTCCCCCCCAACACTTCTTATGAAATATTCTGTAGGAAATTATTTAAATCTCCTAACTCATTGAATTCTGAAAAACATTCACAATTACCTATTTCTTTCCCATCATGCGTCCAACATTTTCGATCTACCTAAGGACATTTTGTCTGAAATCTGCTTGTGGTACAAAAATAGCTATGCAGACACTTCCATGCTTCCATGCAAAAATCCCAAATCTTCTGGACTTTTTTGCATGCCCTTCCATTGTTCCTTTGTGTATTAACTTTCTGTTCTCTCTTTCAGATCTTTTCTAACCTCTTCTGCAATATTTTGTATGCCCTACAGCAATTTCTGTTCTAGAATCAACTAAAAACACTACCAATCATCTGTACCTTTCTCTTTGCTTATACTCTATTATCAGTCTCTGGTTAGTAAGGAAGTGTCTAACCTGCAGTCTAAACTTCTGCTTGGCCTCATCCCACTCTTTTACCTTTCCCTCTGTAGTTATTTGCTCCCAAAACCATGGTTCATTTGCTAATTTTCCCCAACAAATTCCAGCTCTCTTTCCTACAAGGCCAATGTCATTCTTATTGCCTCATTTTGACATTGACAGGTATGGTTTGCCTTGATCAAGCCTCACCTACTGGAGAAAACTCTTCATCTTTGGCCATTCAGAACCCTACTGTCCCATTTCTCTTGCTGGCTGTATATGGATTTACTCCCTTAAACTAGTTACATGGTTCACATGTTCATATGTTGGTACTATGCTATTGGCCCTAGGGCCTATACAAGCCTAGCCATAACAATTCCCTGGATATTTCTTCCCACAATATTTACTTCCCTGGACCCCTGTCTAGCAGGGTGACTGACGTGATCCCCGGGGTGAATTTCCTATCTCCCATCCAATCATCAAGGTTTCTTTTGAAGACGGCCAAAGAAGCGCTCTGCTTGACATGTATGAGCAGTCTATTCCAGAGTCTGTGGAGTCTCTGGGTCAGGAACCTATCCCTCCAGCATGTCTTGTTCATTGTGATGACAAGGTTTAGATCCCTGGAGCATGTGGCTCTGAGGGATTGGGATTTCTTTAAGTGTAGCATGTCCAACAGCTCTGACAACAGAGTATAGCTGGAGTTTTTTTAGACGGTCAGCATAAGGCATCTGCTTTAGGCCTGTGATTCTTTTAATGAGGTATTTCTGCATCCTTTCTAGTTGTTGCAGATGTCTTGAGAGGTACATACCAAATGGGTTGTTGTATTCTATAATGGATCTAATGAGGGATGAGTACAGTGTGACAATGACCTCCTTTTTTCTGTATGAAAAGCCCTTAGTGATGAGGTGTGCCACATAGAAGGATTTCCTGACTGTTGTGGCGATGTGGTTATCGAAGGTGAAACCACTGTCCACCTGTGTCCCTAAGTCTCTTATCACACTTTCAGTGTTTAGTGTACTGCCACCTATGTGGTAATTCACGGGTACATGTTTTTTCCCAAAGGGGATAACTATACATTTCTTGGCATTGAGCTTGAGCCCATGGCTCTGGCACCAAGCATCTGCTTCTGTAAGGCCCTTTGGTAGAATATCCACATCATTAATGCATCATAATATGCAATTCTGCAAAGCTATGGAAAGGATCATTATGGAACTCATAAACAAAGACATTGGGGACCTACAGACGTTGGATCCTACCCAATTTGGCTTTGTCAAGGGCAGATCCTGCCTTTTGAACTTGGTCGACTTTTTTGAAACAGTCACTAAGGCCATTGATGAGAGTAAGGCAGTTCACACAGCCTACCTTGACCTTGCAAAAGCCTTCGACACAATACCCCACTCGGGCATCATAGACAAACTCACCAGCTTAAATGTAAACCCATATGTCACAAGATGGGTTGCAAACTGGCTCAAGGACAGAACCCACAAGGTCAGAATTGCTGGAGCGATGTCAGACTCTAAGCCAGTCACAAGCGGTGTCCCACAGGGCTCAGTCCTGGGACCCCTCTTGTTCGGCATTTATTTTTCCGAGGTGCAAGCAAACATAGGAGGATTGTGGCTGACAAAGTTCACAGATGACTGCAAACTGGGCACCATAATTGATACTCCAGCGGACACAAGCATCCTTCAGAAAGGCCTCATAGAAACGGATAATTGGTGCCAGAGCCATGGCCTTAAACTGAATGCCAAAAAATGTATAGTCATACCCTTTGGGAAAAACAAGGTACCCACAAATTACCACATAGGTTGTAATCCATTAAGTACGGAAGAGGTAATCAGGGACCTAGGGACCCAAGTTGACAGTAACCTCTCATTTGACACTCACATTGCCAAGATGGTTAGGAAGACCTTCTATATTGCCCACCTTATCATGAAGGGATTCACATCTAGATCAAGAGAGGTCATTGTGCCCCTGTACTCTTCTCTTATCAGGCCCATGATTGAGTACAATGCCCCATTTGGGATGTATCTTACCCGACACCTGCAGCAGTTGGAAAGACCCCAAAAGTTCCTCACCAAGAGGATAAAGGGTCTCAAACATATGTCATATGCTGCCCGGCTGAAGAAACTCCAGCTCTATTCAGTCGCATACCGCCTACTCAGAGGTGATCTATGCCTGACGTACAAGGCCATGTCCAATTTAATGGACATGCTCCACCTCAGAAAATCCAAATCCATCAGAGCCACGAGAGCAAGAGATTTGAACCTCAACACAGAAATAAATAGGACGTGCTGGAGGGACAGATTCATAACCCAGAGGCTCCCTACACTCTGGAACAGAATCCCAGTCCATGTTAGGCAGAGCCCCTCACTAACTCTCTTCAAGAGAAATCTTGACGAGTGGATGGGAGATCGTAGGTTTACCCCGGGGGTCATTTCTGTGTCACTACTAGACAGAGGCACAGTAAACTAAACCCTAAATGGGCGTAGTATTCTCATCCCAAGGGGTGGCGAAAGCCACACACACTCTGGCTAGGCTTATAAATGCCCTAGGGCAGATAGCCTAGTACGAACCTATGAACCTATTTGGGGATTCAATAATTGCTCCCAGTTTGCAGTCATCTGTGAACTTTGTTAACCAGAGGTCCTTAGTGTAGGCCTGTACTTCAGAGAAGTAGATGGCAAACAAGAGCGGTCCCAGGACTGAACCCTGAGGTACTCCACTTGTCACTTGTCTGGAGCTGGATTTGGAGTTGATTACTTTTACAGTGTGGGTTCTGTCAGAAAGCCAGTTGGCAACCCATTGAGTGACATAGGGATTAATGCCCAGCTTAGTAAGTTTATCTATAATTCCAGAGTGGGGGATGGTGTTGAAGGCCTTGGCAAGGTCCAGATAGGCTGTGTGGACCACCTTACCATTGTTCACAGCTCTGGAGACTGATTCAAAGAAGTCAATCAGGTTCAGGAGACAAGATTGGCCCTTCACAAACCCAAACTGGGTGGGGTCCAGTGTTTGAAGATTGCCAATGTCTTTGTTTATAAGTTCCATGATAATACATTCCATGGCCTTGCAGATCAGGCTATTAGACTGATGGGGCGGTAGTTCCCAGGATCCAAGGTGGATCCCCCCTTGTGGAGTGGGATAACTGTAGCTGTGCACCACTCAATGGGCATGAAGTCTGAGGTGAGGCTATGATTAAACATGACACTTAGGTGAGGTGTCAGTTCATTTTGTAGTTCATGTAGTACACAGCCCGGGATGTTGTCTGGTCCCATGGATGCTGTATTTTTGGAGAGTACGGTTTTTATCTGTGTGGCCATTATTACCGGAATTTGGCACTCTTTCGGTATTGAGATGGGCCCTTTAGGGGGTGAGAGGTGGGTGATGTTGGCACTGAATCGATCTGCCAGGATATTGGCAATATCCTTGAGATCAGTATATTTAATTCCATTCTGTTGTAGCTCAGAGCAGATCTGAGCATTGCTCCCTTAAACTAGCTGCATGGTTATTCCAGTTCTTTTATTGGCTAGGGATCTTGCTTACCCCTCTAGGAAGGTCCAGGTCTGCACTTTAACGCACCTGGGGGCTAGTGTTTGAAACCCTAATGAAAACAATGGACACAGTTTTCCATTTTGGCTTCTGCTCAAAGATTAAATCCTTTCATTGCACCTGTTCCTCCAGTTCTGGATTGTTTGTCTGATTTGTGATACATCTTAATTATTTTCATTTAATGTTTGCCTTGCTTCTATTTCATATTTTTACATCTTATCTAATTCTTAGTCTCTGGCTTCTCTTAAAGTATCCAAAACTCTTTTGAAGGGTGCTTTCCCAATAGGCTCTCACTTAAGAAACCTGTTCCTCACTGGGACCTTTATTTTCTGTTAGAGAAACTGACTGACTCCAAATTACTCAGCAAATGTAAATCCGAAATACTTGTCATGGAACACCTCTTTTTTTTTTTGTAGTGATAACCTTAGTTAGAATTATTTTAAAACTTCAGTCATCATTAGTTCACCTTCTGCTTTTTTTCCACAGGGATAGAGGATCTTTATATACCATAGTAGGTACTGAAACAATTTCAACTAAAATTTCTATCTCTCAGTATTTTTCCAAAATGATCTAACAGAAGTTAATATTTGCTGCATTGTATGGATGTTGCCAAACAGCTATTCCTGTTCCTATGAAGGAGACCACTCAGAAGGATGAGCCTGCTATTCCTGAGGGCACACATCCTCACAGAAGATGCAAAGTTTAAGTACTTACCTTAGGGACAGATCCACCTTCACTAACATACCTGTCCACTTCCTCTCCTCTACAGCTTTTGATTCTTGTGTTCATTTTGAGTTGCATGACAAAGACCTAGAGAGGAGATCCTACTACAGCATATTATGGATATAAGCAGAGGGACTGGTAGAAAGGAAACAATTTTAGTTATTAATTTATTGACATTTGTTTACTAGGAAGTCTGGCTGGTTAATAGATATCCATTTCCAACAGAAACCCACTGAGAAAAGCTGCAACAAGTTAAATAACATTTTAATGTCATATCTTGCCACACCTGTGGTGTTATAAGGGTCACCTGTTTTGCCTTTGTAGAACTCTGACATATTTGTTTGCTTATTTGAAGTTTACAGTAAATGTTTTTAGTGGCTGGGTGATCATTTCATTTTATTGTTTTGCATTTACAATTTCCTCTTTCAGTTTTCTGAAGTAATTAAAGAATGTAGTGTTGCTTTCAGTCCAGGATGAGTTCATAGCTAGATCTGTAAGATTTTTAAGAAAAGTAAATAGTTTCTCCTTTTTATTTAATCTAAACTTGTTTTTTAAGTACTGTCATTATTGAAAGCTAAAGCAGGTTTTTGCTGTTGCTGTTCTTATTCTTATTGTATGTATTTGACTTTTATTTGATTAATGAAGTGTATTCTTAAAACTATTGCACTCTTCAAGATTTTTTATTTTTCCTGTATTAACTGAGATGATGTCGCCCAGGCTGGGCCTCAAAATAACTGATAAATACATGCAAATAAATAAATAAGGACATTTTATAATTCCACTCGATAGTTTGTTTTATTTACTTATATACGTGTGTCTTTCCAATATGTGTTCATGAATGTATGAGTTAATAATCACATTCATCTCACTGATGGCATTCTGATCGGACTTACTTGGGTCAAAGAGGTTAATAACCCAGGATGTCACTGTAAGTATGTCCCTTATTGCATCATACATTCCAGTGGTAAAGTCTGTGGAAGATAATTTATTTAGAACTGAGTTTCATTTTACCTTAACTCATTCCAGCCTATAGAGATAATTTATTTAGGGCTGAGTTTCATTTTACCTTAACTCATTCAAGCCTATAGCACCTTTTTGTATTCTTCCAGTTAACACCCATAGTACCTTATGGCTTTCAGACATTTTTCAGATCTGTCATGCTTAACTAAGCGAGTCACACATTAATAATAGGCAGTATTAGAAAGTGCAAGGTGTATTAAAAAATTATACTAAGATTCTTACTCTTGGATGTTCTATACAGTGGAAAAACTAATGACAGATTTCCCCTTATTATTCATATTTTCATATTTTCATAACTAAGAGACCTAAACATTATTAAGGGGCATAGTGTGAGATACCCTTGTGGGAAAAAGGAAAGTACATTGTCAATGTGTAAGTACAGTACGCTATACTGGAGAAATTGGTACTTCATTAGTAATTATGAAAATATGAACTGTTTCCATATGTACTTAAAAAAAAACTGCGGTGGTGGTGCTGCGGTAGCAGTTGCCTCACAGTTAGACGTTGTCCTGTTCGATTCTCAGCTAGAGCGTCTTCTGTGTGGAGACATGCGTGAATGGGCATACCTTCGTTGAAGGTTGTGTGTCAGGGCTGGCAACTCGGCATGTAAAAATCTACTGCCAATCATTAGCAGACCGGAGGTCCGCTGTGGCGACCCCTAACCGGGAAAAGCCGAAAGACACAACAACAACTTAATATTTTTAAAACTGGGTGATTTACAAAATATTGCATGGCTTCAGATGAAACCTTAAGATGATGCTGAAGAAAACTGTTATTGATATCTACACATTAAGGTGCACATCTTGAGAGATCTTCAGGGTTATTTATATTGTTAATAATACAAAAAACATAATTCTTCATATTTCTGTAAATATCTTTGTAAACATGCACATAGAAAGAAACTTTTTGCTGTCATGTGAAAGCTTAAGTCCAGCTAAGAAAAGTAGGTTGACAAAATACATCTCGGTTATACAAATTCCAAGATATGACAATTTGTTTGTGAAGCATTAGATAAAACTATCATTCTGGCTTTGTATTCCTAATGATATATTATAACATTTATGTAATGACTGGGACTGTACTGATGGTTATCAGTGATAACATTGCTATCTGTACCATTTTAATAGCTTTCATTGTTCACAAAGTATTTGCATTTCTTTGTGTTATGTTTTAAAGTTGATTTCCCAGAAAATGCTTTTGGATGTAACAATTTGTGTTAGGCTAATAGAGGCACGACATTCCACATCGCATAGCTGTTAATGAGTTAAGTCAGAGATGGTAGTATCCGCATCTGGTTAGTTACAAATATGTCATTCTTACATGCAGTTCATACAGAAATCCTGAAGGAACCCCCATGGCATGTTATGAGAAGTGTGTGGATGGGTTCTTAGTAGGGAAAGGAATAACCCCATACTGCCTATTACCAGTGTTTAGATATGTTTTTGTTCTAGACTTTCACTGCAAATGGTTGAAAGTATTTCCTCAGGTTGAGAAGACTTCTCTCCCTGCAGAACTGAAAACAGTTTCAGTGCTGTTAGCCTCCCTCCCAAACCAACTCAGATCAAGCTCTGGATAAGTTAGTACTTACAGAACTTGTAGTTAAGGAGTACATTAATGCTTACCTTAAATACTCTGATCAGTATTAGCTACACTGCATAACATGCTTCCCTCTGTACACCATTAATTTTCTTCTGCAGTGACTTCTTCATCTTCATCAGTGTCAAATAACTTACTTAGTCTGTATTATATAATTCCTGATAAGGTAATTTAAAAGGCAGCTGCCCCTTTTTACACATTTGGTTTTGCTGCCATTATGGCCACTATCAATATATGTACCTTGCTCTGAAATTTTTGTATAATTAAAAATGTTGTTACCTTTCTCTTACAGTTTACTAAGTACTTACGGCAGACATGTGCATACACACACACACACACACACACACACACACACACACACACACACACACACACACACAAAACACACACGCCTGAAATGTAGAGTTCTTAAGAATTTCGATGGACATACTTTGCTCTGTTAGGCAGTTTTATCAGATGGAAAAGTTATGAGAACCTTCTAACGTCAGCACAACTTTTTCAGTGGATCCTTAAATGCATTGTAGACTTACAGTAACATTTTTCAAATCTTTTTAGGCCCAACAACATTTCTTTTAACCATACATACAAACATACATACAAATGTTTCAAGCACGGGCATTAATGCCCTTCTACCTTGCCAATATACCAAAACACTTGTTCCCATAATAAGTGTCCAGGCTGTTCTTAAAAATATCTAAAATAGTACTAGCTTTAATGTAATTTGGTAGTCTGTTCCAAGCATCAGCTACTATGTCAGAGAACCAGTTAGTACACTTCTCATTCCTATAGAATCTTCTACATAGGTTATCCGACGATTCTCTAGTACTTTTTGATAACCCCAAACATTCTCCGAGATAGTTGTCCCTAAATGCCCTATATACCTGAATAAGATCTCCTCTTAGATACCTGTAAGAGACACTGTACAAGTTCAGATATTTTAGTCTTTCATAATAACTTAGATTTTCACATCCATGGATGCCCTTAGTATATTTCCGCTGTACTCTTTCCAGTTTGTTCATGCTTGTTTTCCTATAGGGTTCCCATATTGCTATTTCATACTCATGTTTGGGTCTAATGTAACTAACAAACAATGACTTCATTATGTTTGATTTCCTAGACTTAGTAAATCTTTTTATACAACCTATAGTTTTATAACTATCATTATAGGTTCATAGGTAGGTACTAGGCTATCGGCACAAGGGCCTACGCAAGCCTAGCCAACAAGGTTCCCTGGCTTACGCCACCCAAGAAAGTTATTTTCCTGTGCCACTGACGAGCAGAGACACAGAAGTGATCCCCGGGGTGTATTTCCTATTTCCCATCCACTCATCAATGAAGAACTTTGCTTGACATAGATGGGTAGCCTGTTCCAGAGTATGGGAAGTCTCTGGGATAGGAATCTATCCCTCCAGCATGCCCTGTTTATTGTGGTGACAAGGTTTAGGTCCCTAGAGCATGTAGCTCGGAGGGATTGGGATTTCTTTAGGTGTAGCATGTCCAACAGCTCTGGGTTTGACATAGCTTTATATGTTATGCAGAGATCACCTCTGAGTAGGCGATATGCTACGGAGTAAAGCTGGAGTTTTTTGAGGCGGTCAGTGTAGGGCATTTGTTTGAGTCTGGTAATCCTCTTTGTGAGGTATTTCTGTGGCCTTTCCAGCTGCAGCAGATGTCTTGTGAGGTACATTCCAAAAGGGGCGTTGTACTCTATAATGGGTCTAATGAGTGATGAGTAGAGGGTAGCGATGACCTCTTTTTTCCTGGATGAGAACCCTTTTATGATGAGGTGTGCCACATAGAAGGACCTCCTGACTACTGTGGCGATGTGACTATCAAAGGAGAGACTACTGTCCACCTGGGTCCCAAGGTCTCTTATCACACATTCGGTGTTAAGTAGATTGCTGCCTATGTGGTAGTTCATGGGTACAGAGTTTTTACCAAAGGGGATGACACTGCACTTTTTGGCATTGAGCTTGAGGCCATGGCTCTGACACCAGGCATCTGTCTCAGAGAGGCCCTTCTGTAGGATGTTCACATCATTTGGGGACTTGACTATGGCTCCTAGTTTGCAGTCATCTGCGAACTTCGTTAGCCAGAGGCCTTCTTTGTTAGCCTGTACTTCAGAGAAGTAGATACCAAACAGGAGCCGTCCCAGGACGGAACCCTGTGGTACTCCACTTGTCACTGGTTTGAAGTCAGATTTGGAGTCTGCAACTTTTACAGTGTGGGTTCTGTCAGTGAGCCAGTTGGCAACCCATCTTGTGACGTAGGGATTTATGCCTAGTTTATTGAGTTTAGCTATAATTCCAGAATGGGGGATGGTGTCGAAAGCCTTGACAAGGTCAAGATAGGCTGTGTGAACCACTTTACCCTCATCTACAGCTTTGGTGACTGCCTCAAAGAAGTCGATCAGGTTCAGGAGGCATGATCTGCCTTTCACAAACCTGAACTGGGTGGGATCTAGAGTTTGGAGGTTACCAATGTCTTTGTTTATGAGTTCCATAATGATACGTTCCATGGCTTTGCAGACCAGGCTCATCAGGCTAATAGGTCTGTAGTTCCCGGGATCAGTGGTGGCTCCCCCTTTGTGGAGTGGGATAACTGTTGCTGTGCACCATTCAGTGGGCACAAAGCCTGATGCGAGGCTATTATTGAACATGGTGCTTAAGTGGGGAGCCAGTTCATTCTGAAGTTTGTGTAAAATGCAGCCTGGGATGTTGTCCGGTCCCATGGATGCTGTGTTTTTGGCTTTAGAGAGTGCAGCTTTCACCTGCGTAGTTGTGATTACAGGGACTCTGCATTCTTCCTGTATAGATATGGGCCCTTTAGGGGGTGAGGGGGGGTAAAGTTAGCACTGAACCTATCTGACAGGATGTTGGCAATATCAGTTGGTTCTGTAATTTTCATGCCTTTGTGCTGTAACTCAGAGCAGATCTGGGTGTTGCCATTGAGATTCTTGACATAGCTATAGAATGCTTTGTGGTTGTCCTTGGAATTAGTGTCAATTTTATTTTCGTAGCCAATTGGTTGATATGATTAGAAAAACTCATAGCTGAATCTACCCATATACCCAGGTCCTTAAATGAGTCTACAGTTTCAATCACTGTGTGCTGTATTAAATATTCACCTTTCAGTTTATGTCTCCCAAATCTCATATGCTTAGTTTTTGATGTATTTATCAACATATTATTCTCCTGTGCCCAAATGGTCAATTTAGTCAAATTATTTTGCCGACATGCCTTAACTGTAACACTTGTAATCAGTTTACCCAATTTCAGGTCATCAGCTTAATAACTCAGATGAAAAAGTAAGGTCTGAAAGATACAATCTAAAGTAAGTAAGGGCCTAGTACAGAGCCCTGTGGGACACCTTGACTGTAACCAAGGAGTTCACCTATCCAGTTGGTGTGTGATACTTGCCATGTCCTATTTGTAAGCCATGCAGCTGTCTATCTTATCAACAGTACATCAATACCTAGTTGTACTAATTTATTGATCAGTGTTTTGTGCATGACCCTGTCAAATGCTGAAGTTAAATCTATATAAATCACAGCACAATTTTTAATTCATAGCTGTTATTATATTGTTATAGAACATCATGTTACAGGTGGTAATACATCTATTTTCAACATATGCATGCTGATATATCGTTTCATGTCCCAACCTATCCAGTTCTGACAATAACTTATCCAGTATTACCTTCTCCATTATTTTTCCACAACATGAAAGTAGACTTAAGGGTCTATATGACTCTGGGTTTGTCCTACTCCCCTTTCCCTTAAAGACAGGTTTAATAAGTGCATGTCTCCAGTCTTGAGGAATCTCCCCATATTTATGTAACTAGTGAATAATAGATGTAATGGCAGTGTAAGTTCTTGCTTAAGTGTTCTCAGGTCATTGTTACTTATTCTGTATCCTCCCTGTGCTTTGTTTGGATCCAGTTTGCACAGTTCTTTTTCAATATAATCCAATTTGATTCCAGTATCTGGGGTTACCTGGCTGTCACTAGGACAACTTACCACCCCTTTTGTGGAGCCAAACTGTTTTGCATAAGATTTTGTAGATATATCTATAATCTGTTGTGTCTGAGAAGAAATTTTAGAATCTGCACACAGTTTATCAATTTGTGTATCTTTACTCCTTCCACATCTTATGTATCTATAAAAAGGTTTCCTGATATGCTCAATATCTTTATATAAATTTTCTTCAAATTTTTCTTGATCTTGTCTAACACTATGCTTAATCTGTTTGTCCAGCTCATTTATTTCAGTTTTCAAAGTTGTAGTTCGACCTCTCTTCCATTTCTTATATTTTTTGTGTCTCACCTTAATCAGGTATCTTGTTCTTATGGAAATATGCCCCCCTGATATTGCGTGCCTAGATCCTGATGTTAAACATTTTTTTTACTTTTTGTACTCAAACAATTTCTCTTTCAAAACTTTCCACATTCCATCTGCAGTTTTTTCCACTGAACACCTCACTCCATTTAGTTTTATATAGTAACTGTTTTGCTTCCCTATAATCTGTAATTAACCTTCTGTGCATTGGCTTAGATTTCATTTTGGCAGAGTTATCTAGCAACAAATTAACCTTTATGACCCCATGATCACTGCACATCAATGGTGTTAAAACTTGACTTAAAGTTACAGTAATTTCTTTGAGAACACAAACAATATCTAGTATATTCCGACCCCTGGTATGTTTTTGCAGTCAGAAGCATTTGTTGTTCCTGAATATACTCTGTGAATAATTTCTTTACTAACGTTGTTGAATCAATATTATTCCAATCTGTTTCTGGTAAATTTAAGTCCCCAGCTAATATTATTCTTCCCTCCTGTGTTTCATGTAAGAAATGTATGAATTCCTCTAGGTCATCTGCACTTGACTTTGGTGGTCTGTACACTCCAACAATTGTTATATGTTCCAGGGTTGTCTTTATTGTCACAGTTACACAGTCTATAGTATTGGTGTTATCACTGAACATGTAATAATCACAAGTCTCATAGCTATCTTTAATCCCTATCATAACACCTCCACCTGATTTTTTGTAGTGTATGTTACAGTATAAACATTTATACCCTAACAGAACTGGTTTCCAGTCATTGTTCTTTAACCATGTTTCACAAACTATAACATCATCAATCTTGTGGGAATGTAGGAAATTTTCTAATAAAAACACTTTATTATTAATGTTCCTAGCAGTAGCAACCATCAGAGATGCAACAAATGTTGCTGTCTGTGAACTGTTACATTTTTGACCTGGCAAACATCCTGGCTAGTGTTTGTCAAATATTGCAAAATATTTGCTTCAAAAATTCTCTTCCCTGATCTTGATAAATGCACACCATCCTGTCTGAACACAAGTGTGCCTAAAAGAAGGCTTGGATGCTCTAAGCATTTCCATTTTTTAAACCAGGACATTTTTTCCATGTAGGTGTTTATCCAAAAAATATTTTCATTCACAGTGACCTGGCTATCCTTACTATAGGTGATTTGTGAAAAATATGTCCTAACACCAGTACAAGCTATACTATGTAGGAGGGCTGTCAGTTCCCGACTAACAGTCAGAGAATCTTTGTTGGTGACATCATTTGTACTGACATGAATAAAAACAGAGCCATACTTCCTTACATTAAAGGCGTTCCAAGGCTTGTTTCACATCTTCTATTTCTGCTCCTGGCAAGCTTAACACTACTTGTTGTTCATTATCATCTCTGCACATATAAATATCAGTTTCTCTAATAACTGAATCTCCAATTACAAGAATATCTTTGCTGACCATCTCTGAAAAATCTTCAGCTTCTAATACAGTCATTTCTGCTCTATCAGTTGTTGCGAAGGATAGATCTTCATCACTATTAGTCTTATTAATCCCACTGTTATCATTGTGTATTAAAGTCTCATCCAGCTGACATTGTAAATCTACAGCTTGAGCCATATAGTTAGCATCTGTCTTTCTCTACTTTTTTCGTACAGTGATGTTCTTCAATCCTTCCACGTTCAGTTTTGATTTCTTCCTTTTCACCTGCCCCTTGCCTCTTTTTCTACCTTTTCCATGGAAAGGTGATGCCTTTTTCTGTAGACTGAGGGTTTTCTGATAGACAGATATCTTCATTCCCGGTCAGCAGTGTGTTACATAAGAAAGCAGAATCCTTGTTACTATGTATTCTCTTTCCTTTACAGTCATTGGTCAGTTTATTTTTCTTCCTTGTTATTTGTTGTCAACGTCTTCCTTTCTTTCTTTTTTTTGTTTCCTTCTAAACAAACCGGATCCTCAGATTGCTGAGTACTTGCATCCACAATTCATCATGTTTCATAGGAGTTGAATGTTCTTTGCAGAAAATAGATGCATCATTTCCTAAATCTGTTCTATTTCTTCTATGCCTAACATTATTTTGTTCATCAGTCCAGTCATTAATATATGATACAACAGTTCTCCAAGCCATGCCAATTGCACATGTGCAATCATCATCATTAAGGCAAGATTTGCGTCTAACAATGGTAAGCAAATCATCCAACTTTTGACACGAACAAAGATCACCAGTGTTATTAGCTGTTACCTTTAAATATGCATAGCATTTATTACACTGTACAATATACTTGTGCATTAGCAAATCGTTAATTGCATACTCATTTAAGGAATCCATATTCAGCTTTAATTGAATAAAATATTGCAAAGGAAAAAAAAATTACACAAAGTCAGTAGCAAAGAATTCAAAGGAACTTAAATCAACTTTTGTGACAAAAATTATACTAGCAATATCCAACTAAATAATAAAATACAATAAAGTTGTTCTAACCATACATGATGTTCTTCGTGTTTCACTGTTGCAGTCATAACTGTAGGGTGCTCCTGCCGGCAGGCAGCCCGAGGTCGGCCAGAATCCCAAAGTCTGGGTCCGGCGTCGGCCGTATAAGCTAGTACCCTGACGTCAGTACGCTTTGGTACATAGCCCTCAGCCGACGCCATCTTCTCCAGTCTTTCTTGCCGTGCGGTGGAAAGCAGCTCGCAAGTCGTTGGTTGGCGATTTTCGAACAGCGTATTTGGTTGTTGTCGGTCCGAAGTTCTTACTTCTCTTCTCAAAGCTAAGTACCCGTTGAGAATCTTTTCTTGTTCCTCCGATGTCAGTAAAAGTTATTAAGGGTTTAGCGTGTGTATTACAAATACCTCATAAAGATTTCCACTCTTACTGTCTACCTTGCTTAGGCCCTGACCACGACGTTTCTTGTTGTCGGTTCTGTGCCAGGTTCAACTCTCGTACTATCAAGCGCAGGTACGATTGGGCTTTAAATTATTTTGGCAGACGCTTCAATTATAGAATGTCGTCGGACACTACCGGAGTTCAAAAGAAGCGCAAAGACAAAGACAGGCCTCCGAGGTCCAAACAGGACTCGTTGCAGCTGGAGCCAGCGTCCGCTTCGGCTGTCGTCAGTGAGGCGCTTTTGCAGCCCCTCTCGTCCGCCACTTCTGAACCGATGGCCGATACGGACTCCCATGGGGAGCCATCAAGGCCCACTATTTTAACTGCTGCAGGACCTTCGGACGTCGCTCCTTCAGATGGGTCCGGAACCGCTGTGCAGGTACCGGCTTCTGAGGGGGTTTTCAGGCCTACTCACATCACTATTTCAAAAGAAAAGGCAAAGTCTATGCAGACTGTAAAAGATTTCTTGCAAGTTCAGCCTCCTAGATTTTCCAGGAATTGGCGCTCTAAAAATTGGTCCTTTCCCACGTCTGACAGGCCTCAAAGGGGAAGATATAGGCGCTCCAGAGGTCCTGGTCAAGGCCAGGCCTCTTACAGATGTAGACAATGGACTGCTTCTTCACCTAGAAGGGGAGAAGACAGATCCCAATCTCAAAGAAAGCAAACTCAATGACTCTCTCGGTTGGGCTTCAGGACCTCTTCACCTGGAAGCCCCTCTCGGAGGAAAACTGTCTCTTTTTTACAGAAATTGGACTCATATTACCCAGGACAGATGGGTATTGGACGTGATTTTAAAAGGTTACAAATTCCACTTTCACACTTTGCCAAGGGCTCACGGTTGGCCAGATCTGCCAAATCATCAATGGTCAGAGGCCTTAACTCAAGTGGATGCTCTTCTGACCATGAGAGCCATAGAGCCTGTTCCACTCTCGGAAATGGGAAAAGGGTTTTATTCAAGACTGTTTCTGGTTCCCAGAAAACAAAACTCATGGAGACTTATTCTGGACCTTTCTGTGTTAAACACCTTTTTGGAAATTCCAAAATTCAAGATGCTTACTCTGCAGCAGCTAATTCCAATGCTCTCTCAGGACGCCTGGATGGTGACATTGGACTTAAAGGAAGCCTATTTACATATTCCCATCAGGCAAGAACGCAGGAAATTCCTCAGGTTCAAGGCAGGTTCGAGGCACTTTCAGTTCTCTGTTCTGCCCTTTGGTTTATCTACTGCGCCCAGAGTCTTCACCAAGTGCCTGGTGCCAGTAGTGGCTTACTGCAGACTTCAGGGGATCCAGATTTACCCCTATTTGGATGACTGCCTTATTCAGGCAGACAGCAAAGATCTTCTGCTTCAACATCTGGACTTTGTTCAACGTCTTCTCCTCCTACTGGGATTCTCAGTGAACATAAAAAAGTCACATTTGATCCCTTCTCAACAAATGGTATTCTTGGGAGCCCTCTTAAATACAACCTTACAAAGGGCCTTCCTCACTCCAGAAAAACAAACTCAGCTGGCTTCTACTTTCAACACCTTGGCAACTCTATCTCAGCTCACTGCAAGGAAATTCCTGCAGGCTCTGGGCTACATGGCTTCCTGCATTCTGTTGATTCCAAACGCAAGGCTTCACATGAGAAAGCTTCAATGGTATCTGAAAAGTGTATGGTCACAGCATTACCACGATCTGGATATTCTGATTCCTCTGATCCCCTGCCTTCAGAAGGAGTTCCTCTGGTGGTCCAGGGCATGCACTTTAAACGAAGGAAAACCTTTTCGTCTTCCTCAACCTACTCAAATCCTAACCACGGACGCCTCGGATTATGCTTGGGGAGCACACTTTCTAGACAATTGCCAGCAGGGAACCTGGACAAAGGACCATCTTCACTGGCACATCAATCTGAAGGAAATGTTGGCAGTTCAAAATGCCCTTCTAGCCTTCAAGAACCTTTTACAACCAGGGCCTCTGCTAATTCGCACAGACAACACCACGGTCATGTGGTACATCAACAAGCAGGGGGGGTTCTCATTCATACCCCCTTTGCAGACTAGCTATGGTTTTATGGGACACAGCTCTAAATTTGAATCTACATCTCCAGGCTCAATTCATTCCAGGGAAACAGAATCTCTTAGCAGACAGCCTGAGCAGAAACATTTCAGATCCTCACGAATGGATGCTAGACACCAACTTATTCAACAGGATTACTGCAGTTTGGGGATGTCCCCAGATAGATCTGTTTGCATCCCATCTCAATCATCAGCTGCCTCGCTTTTGCACCAGGTCCTTCCACAAAACAGCTTGGAGAGTGGATGCCCTGTCCTTCAGCTGGAGAAGCCTTTCAGCATATGCCTTCCCTCCTCTTCCTCTACTACCTCGGGTATTACTGAAGATAAAGCAGGACAAGCCCAAGTTCCTCATCTTGATTGCTCCAAATTGGCCTCGACAGTTTTGGTATCCAACTTTAAAGCTCCTGTTCTCGGGGCCTCCTTGGATTCTCCCACTGAACCCTTCGCTTTTGTCCCAGCATCAGGGTCAGTTACTACATTCCAATCTCAAGACCCTTTGCCTGGCAGCTTGGCTCTTCAAAGGAATTTGATTTCCTCTAGTCTTCCCAAACAAGTTTTGGATGTTCTTTTGGAAGCTAGACGGCCTAGCACTAGGAAATCCTATGCCTCTAAATGGAAGAGGTTTTGTATTTGGATGCAGGACCGAGGCTCGGATCCTCAGGTTCCTGATCTCTCTTCTATTTTGCTTTACCTTTGAACTTTTATCTAAAGGACTTTCCTTTTCTTCCATTAAGATTCATGCTTCTGCTATCTCTGCATTTCAGTTCTGATCCTCCTGTTTTTCTCATCCTTTGGTGAAGCAGTTCTTGAGAGGGGCTAAAATTTGCGGCCTCCAAGGACCCCTCCTGTCCCTGCCTGGGATCTTAATTATGTTTTAGAAAAACTTACTTTGCCTCCTTTTGAGCCTGCTGCATCTTCAGATGTTAAGTTTCTATCCTGGAAGACTGTTCTTTTGTTAGCTTTGACCTCTGCCAGAAGGGTCTCAGAGTTGCAAGCTCTCATGGCTGTGGAACCATACCTTATTTTCCATCAGGACAGAGTATCCTTGAGGACCAACCCTACTTTCATGCCTAAGGTGATTTCGAAAGTGGCTTTAAATCAGACAATTCACCTTCCTACTTTCTTTCCAAATCCTCAAAATAAAGGGGAAAGGATTTTGCATTCATTAGATGTGCACAGACAGTTACGATTTTACCTGGACAAGACTAAAGATTTCAGAAAGTCTAATCAATTGTTTGTTTCTTTTGCCTCCAGTTCTCTTGGAAAACCTATTTCTAAACAAACTATTTCCAAATGGATTGCTTATGGAATTAGATTTTGTTACACTCATCATGGGAAACAGTTTCCAGGCACCATTAGAAGTCATTCTACTAGAGCAGCTGCCACTTCTACAGCTTTCCTCAGAGGAGTCCCTACCAAGGATATCTTGGAAGCTGCCACTTGGTGTTCTGTGCATACTTTTTCCAAGCACTACAATCTCCCCTTGTTTTCTAAGTCCAGGGCAGGCTTTGCCTCTGCTGTCTTGCAGGGTATTCTTGCCTCCCCTTCTTCTATCTAAAGCCTCCTCCCCTTTTACACTGCTTTGGGATTCCACCCTACAGTTATGACTGCAACAGTGAAACACGAAGAACATAGTACAGTTGTGTACACCTACCATAAATGTAGATGTTCGAGTGTCTTCACTGTTGCAGTCGGGGTTTCCCTCCCTCCTATCCCCTCTGTTTTTCTCTCTTTTCCCTTTTTGTGGTGTATTTGTGTTTCCTTGTTGGATTCATTTTTGATTTGTTGGGGACTTCTGACATCTAGGGCAAGAAAGGCTGGAGAAGATGGCGTCGGCTGAGGGCTATGTACCAAAGCGTACTGACGTCAGGGTACTAGCTTATACGGCCGACGCCGGACCCAGACTTTGGGATTCTGGCCGACCTCAGGCTGCCTGCCGGCAGGAGCACCCTACAGTTATGACTGCAACAGTGAAGACACTCGAACATCTACATTTATGGTAGGTGTACACAACTGTACTTTCTGCCAGACAGAAGTTGTAATTTCTTACGTGCAGTAGCTTCTGCTCACTATAGCTCGCAGTCGCACCTCATTTTAACAGTAAAAATAAATAAAACTTCTCTTACCAGTCAGCTCCACAACAAATCACAAACCAAGACAGGATTGTTCTGATATGCTCAGAATTTTCCTCTCTGCAGTCTCAGTCTGTGTAAATTTATAGCTGTCTAGGTCCCTTGTGGTGGCTAGAGCTTGCCAGTCCAAAACCTATCCCTTTCTCACAGCCAAAAGTGAAACTAAAGGTAAAGCAACAAAATATGAATTAAAGTAAAGCTTGTTAATAAGCAGTCTCTTCCTACCTACAAACAGTTAAAAATAGTGATAACAAATGCAATTTAAATTCAAATAAAACTGCTCTTACCAGTCAACTCCACAACAAATCACAAACCAAGACAGGATTTTTTGATATGCTCAGAATTAATAACTATAACTTGTTATGTTACCTACCTACCTCATAAGAAGCTGTCAAAATGCATTACAAAATTGAAGACCAGTGCTCTCCAGGACCATACTACGTCTGGAAGCTGCAGCAGTACTACATTTCTTTCATATTCTTGGCCTAGATCCTTACACCGCCTGCATTCTTCAGTTTGCCTACATTATTTCCAACATGGTAATATGTCCCCTTGGCTCTTTCCTTAACTGCACATTCTCTCTGTAATCAAGTAGTGAACCAGCCCAGCAGGATTGCTTCTCTGCGTGTTTCACTACCCATCCTGCACTACAGCAGATTATTCTGATTCTTATTTAGTACCACCTGCTGTTCCTAGACTTCTTATAAATATTCACATGCAACTAATTACTTTCTCTGTTGTACCCATGGGACTGTGCACCAGACAGAAATCAAAGATGAAGGTATAGTACTTCAGCACCTCCAAAATGCAGTTTCAACTCTTCTGTTTCAGCAAACAGTAATCCTTCTCACAGAAGTGGGTATCTTTTTGGGAGATTAGGATCACTACCTTCGTGTACTAGCATTTATCTGTTACACAAGCTGCAGAACTTAGCCAGTACATTATCCCTCACAGTTCATAAGAGTTATAGTAATTCCAGCGCTCCGCTTCTAACCATTCTTGAATGTTACCAATTTAGATCTTTCTAACACCTTTTCTGTGACATA
The DNA here is from genome assembly GCF_019279795.1 of Protopterus annectens. Taxonomy (NCBI): domain Eukaryota; kingdom Metazoa; phylum Chordata; order Ceratodontiformes; family Protopteridae; genus Protopterus; species Protopterus annectens. Next base: position 155,807,135 of record NC_056739.1, read on the forward strand.
ACAATCCCTTATGTTTCCTGTAAGCTTTTTCTACCATATAGCTTAAAATGGCGTTGTCTTATTCTCATGCATCACTTTTATAGGAAAATAGTACCCCCTTTGAAGTGTATGGATTCTCTTATGACATGTCCTGCCTACTTTTTTTCTAAGATTAGACATTTTAATCTTGGCTTGACTTCTGTATTCTTTGTGTCCTGTCTCTAAGCTGATACATACAGTGTCACAAAAACTGTGCAGAATATTCTAGACAAATTCACGCTAAATATCTGTGTAACAGGACAAATTTCTGTTTTTTGCTAGTGGTGCCTCTTCTTTTGCATACCTGCATTTTGCAAACCTTCCTATGGGTGTTCTGTCAAACTCTGTGCCTGTCTTTAAACCATCTGGTACGGCCACATCAGGTATCTTTCTTTATTTGTTGTTGCTACCACTATTCCTTTTCCAGCGTTTGCTTACCAGGTGTATTATTTTGCAGTTTTTGCACTGAATTTAATCTGCAATGATTTAGACTTTCCTTCTTTCCTCTGCATTCTGTTTCATAATGATGAACAAACTACACCGCTCTCCAGTGTCACTAGTGCTTTATATATTGATTTTTTTACATCTTTGGATGTTGATGCCTGGGTAGCTCCAGCTGCATGCTGTCCTTTTTTCACTGGAGATTGCGGACATTAGCTCCACTGATACAGAGTGAAGGAGAATGTATGTAACTGTTAATGCAGGTAGTTACTAGGAATACAGTCTGTAAACAGAAGGTAACAGAGACCAGCTACAAGTCTGCTAGTTATAAAAAAGTACACATCCTTCTCAATACATAATATATGCATGTATAAAATATCAGTAAGTGTATACATTTTCAGTCCATCATAGAAAGTGTCACTACCACATACATAATGATGCATCCAGGAGCAGAATATAATATTACAGGAAATGGTGCATTTTTCCTTAGTCTTAAACATAATCATATTCAAACTATTTGTATTCCCTATATTTGTCCATGTAGTATTTTAATTATTATACTCCTCTCCCTCCTAGTGTCAGATAGAATTCCAGGTCATTAGAAAGACACATTCAGTTCAGGTTTTATTCTAATTGCTGTGATCATTAAAGTTTTTTGTTAATTTTCTTCTAATGTTACAATGCTTGCCTGCTATTCTCACACTTATACAATCTGAATACATTCATATATATATATATATATATATTTATATATATATTTATATATATATATATATATATATATATATATATATATATATATATGGGTCTAGGACATTACACTGAATGCACATTTCACTGAAACTCAAACGACTGAACACAAATCACTGAAAGCACAATTCACTGACAACTCAATTCACTGAAAGTTATATATGGCTTTTCCCTACTGTAGTGCGACCCTGGAATTAGTATATATAGTAAGGGGGGGTGTGGGGGGCATAGCCACCCACATATTTTAAGTATATATTATGTTTGGAAAAGAGTAATGTATTGTAATTGCAAGTATCCATGTATATAGTTTAAAATATTTAAAATATGTGGGGGTCAGTGCCCCCCACACCCCCCTTACTATATATATATATATATATATATATATATATATATATATATACTAACTCCAGGGTCGCACTACAGTGGGGAAAGGGCTATATATAACTTTCAGTGAAATGTGTTTCAGTGAATTGACCTTTCAGTGAAAAGTGCACACTAATTTGACTTTCAGTGAAACGTCCTGGACCCATATAGATAGATTATATAGCTGTAATAGATGTCTGTAGATATGTATACTTTTTTTAGATTTGGTTGCTGGTTTTGAACTTCTTCCATATGATTATCCTTACTGTGTCACTCCTATCCCATATTTTTGACCATATGCCCACAGATAGACTAGCATCCATCCACCCACAACCCCTTTTTCCATTTTTGTACGTGTGGTTGGGGTGTCACATCAACAGTGATAATCATCTAGAGCCAGGGTTCAAACCATTCACACACACACACACACACACACACACACACACATGCACACACACGCAACACACACAACACACACGCACACACACACACAGACACACCCACCCACACACACACGCACACACACGCACACACACAGACACACGCAGACACACGCGGACACACACACACACACACACACACACCTCTGACCAATTTACAGTATCCAAACCACCTACTGCATCTCTTTGGAATGTGGGAGAAAACTGTAAACCCTGGAAAATACCCGTGCAAACAGAGGGAGGACATACAGACTCCACACAGACAGCACCCCCGCTGAGAATTAAACTGGAGAACCTCTTGTAAGGTGACAATGCTTTCCAATGTGCCACCCAAGATGGATGAAACAGGATAAGAGACAGATAAACAGTAAATCAGTAAACGTTTCATAATTCACAATGCAGGATTTCATTACAAGTAAGTATGTAGAGGTTAGTCAGTGATATTGTGGATAAGTCTGTATAGGTTACCATATTATACATTTATATAAGACACTACATTATATACAGTTCAGTATTTACTTTTATCTATTGCTCCAGTATCTGTTACATTCATCCTTCCTCACCTATGTTTTATCTCATGCAATGTTTGATTCCAAGGCTTTCTCCTTCTTCTGCGTGTCAGAATTTGACTTTATGGTGATTTGCCTAAACGTTTACAAATGAAGATCAGCTGACCTCAGCAGACTACATGTCTTACCTGTATCACTATCATCCAGCATTCCACATTCCTATTAGTGCACTTGTTACCTGTATCACTATCATCCCGCATTCCACATTCCTATTAGTGCACTTGTTAACCTGTATCACTATCATCCCGCATTCCACATTCCTATTAGTGCACTTGTTACCTGTATCACTATCATCCAGCATTCCACATTCCCATTAGTGCACTTGTCCAGTAATGTTGTAAACCACTTATGGACGTCAGCCTAATTATTCCTCTTCTCATAGGTGGTCACTGAAGTCCATGGAACTATGGACTGTCATGAGTTTTCTATTTTCTGATCCTCTTTCAACATTCTTTGCCTCATTTAACAGAGTTTCCATAAGAATCACTTTGCAACAACCATGTCCCCTTTATAAATGATATAACTGAGCTAGGGAAACATCTACTAACCAGAAAAATTCTTTATGATGCTGTGAAAGATTTTATATCAGTTTTCTTTCCTTTTGTACTCATGAAACTACATACTAAAGCTCTCTGCCCCCAAATGTTTATGTGTTTCATCCCTTGCATTACCTGATCTCCAGGCTTCGTCTTTCTTCAGCCACCTAGTTTAAGTCACCAGTGTCATATTGTCTCACTGTTTAATAATGGCTCCTTCCTGTGTACATTTCTGTTGCAGCAGAGATGTGGTGCACATACGCAGCTGTCCTAGTTTCAGTCACCAGTGTCATATTGTCTCACTGTTTAATAATGGTTCCCTCCTGTGTACATTTCTGTTGCAGCAAAGATGCGGTGCACATACGCAGCTGTCCTAGTTTAAATCACCAGTGTCATATTGTCTCACTGTTTAATAGTGGCTCCCTCCTGTGTAAATTTCTGTTGCAGCAGAGATGCGGTGCACACATGCAGTTGTCCTAGTTTCCGTCACCAGTGTCATATTGTCTCACTGTTTAATAATGGCTCCCTCCTGACTACATTTCTGTTGCAGCAGAGATGCGGTGCACATACTCAGCTATTTATTATTTCATTAATTCTTTAGCAGACAATATGTCTGTTTGGGTCAGACACACTTTCAGCAAAGGTTTAGGAGTAAACAACTCCAATAAAACTGATTGTACAATTTGATAAATATGTTGTATGGGCATTTGTATGTAACTGTTGCAAAGTATGCACATATAATAATGTTTAGGTAATTGGTAACAATCATAGGAACAGTTAAATTATAGGAGATTAAAACAGAATTATAAATACGCGAACATTTCTAGCAGTTTAATACAGTCTGAGTAACATAAGAACATATTTTTAGCAAACATCAGTCGGTCGTAGTTAATAGATAGTCTGGAAGACATAAGAACACAATCATGCAGACATTTTTTTTAATTTATTTTTTAGTGTACATGGATGCGTAGTTTGTTTCTCCTCACAAGAAAAAAATTAGATTGTATAGATGTGCGTTCAGTTCCTACAGGAAAATCTTTAACTTAAATGACATTCAGTCAGATCAGACAGACATTTGATAATGTATGTGCTCCCAAGGCACTACCAGGTAGAATGCTGTTGATGTAGGCCTGTGGCTCTTTTAGGAGCTGGACCTGCAGCAAAATGGTATGCCACATTTCATGATTAGCTGTCTTATCCTCCAGATCCCTAAATACACAGAGGGTTTTTACATTCGTCTACATTTCTTATGAAAGTCAGGCACATATATTTCTATAAAAATGGCAATATGGCAGCAAGAATTCAGGAACTGGACCTAGAAAAAATCAGAACTTTAAAAATACTACCTGAAGAAGGAGACTGCTTTCTTTACGGTTGGAGGGAGTGGTTGTTTACGACCTATGAAATCTGATGGCATCACAGTAATCACCCCTCATTGCATTTCAGAGATTGACATGCATTAATTACTCATTGTCCTAGTAATGCTCCCAGATGTTTTGGTTGGTCTCCCAGATGTTTTGGTTGGTCATTAAAATGTTAGAAAAGAGTAATCAGACTGCCAGCGGATGCTGTCTGGCACATGTGGCTATGGTAGTCTGTGTAAAGCCTTAGTAATGTAAAGTAAATGTTTGAAATCATGTCGAAAAACAATAGTCTACAACACACATACCCAATTTTTGTTTATGGTCTCTAGAGTCAGAACAAGCTATTACTGGTAGAAGAATAAGTAATATTCCTAGAGTCCTGCTCTTGGGGAGAAACAAATCACATTTATCGTGCACACTTCTGCTGAAGGATGAGATGTTTAATTTAATTTTAATTTATGTGTTTGTTAATTTGATAAGTATAACAATCCTTCTTGGACCTCTTTCAGCCTTAAGCAATCCACAAGGTTGAGGTTACATACAACAGATATACATGGACAATTCAATATAACCAGTCACCTGGCATATTTTTGATAGATGAGAGAAAACTAGAGTACCCAGAAGAACACCCATGCAGACAGATGGAGAACATGGAAAACTCCACACAGACAGTGCACAGAGGTCAATAAAGGACCCTGCATAACGAAACTATGAAGCAGAGATCTTACCATGAGCAGCCTCATTAGATTATTAGCAAACTATGGGAAAGCGTAAACCATTGTATAGGAGCAAGTGGATTTAGCTACCTCTGTTCCCTATTCCCACTCTACCTAAACATCCCAACATGCTGCTGCTGTTCCCTACTCCCACTGTACCTAAACATCTCAACATGCTGCTTCTGCTGTTCCCTACTCCCACTGTACCTAAACATCCCAACATGCTGCTGCTGTTCCCTACTACCACTGTACCTAAACATCCCAACATGCTGCTGCTGTTCCCTACTCCCACTGTACCTAAACATCCCAACATGCTGCTTTCGCTGTTTCCTACTCCCACTGTACCTAAACATCCCAACATGCTGCTGCTGTTCCCTACTCCCACTGTACCTAAACATCCCAACATGCTGCTCTTCCCTACTCCCACTGTACCTAAACATCCCAACATGCTGCTTCCGCTGTTCCCTACTCCCACTGTACCTAAACATCCCAACATGCTGCTGCTGTTCCCAACTCCCACTGTACCTAAACATCCCAACATGCTGCTGTTACTGTTTCTTACTCCCACTGTACCTAAACATCCCAACATGCTGCTGTTCCCTACTCCCACTGTACCTAAACATCCCAACATGCTGCTGCTGTTCCCTACTCCCACTATACCTAAACATCCAAACATGCTGCTGCGGTTCCCTACTCACACTGTACCTAAACATCCCAACATGCTGCTGTCACTGTTTGCTACTCCCACTGTACCTAAACATCCCAACATGTTGCTGCTGTTCCCTACTCCCATGTACCTAAACATCCCAACATGCTACTGCTGTTCCCTACTCCCACTGTACCTAAACATCCCAACATGCTGCTGTCACTGTTTCCTACTCCCACTGTACCTAAACCTCCCAACATGCTGCTGCTGTTCCCTACTCCCAGTGTACCTAAACATCCCAACATGCTGCTGTCACTGTTTTTTACTCCCACTATACCTAAACATCCCAACATGCTGCTTCCGCTGTTTCCTACTCCCACTGTACCTAAACATCCCAACATGCTGCTGCTGTTCCCTACTCCCACTGTACCTAAACATCCCAACATGCTGCTGCTGTTCCCTACTCCCATTGTACCTAAACATCCCAACATGCTGTTTCCACTGTTCCCTACTCTCACTGTACCTAAACATTTTATTTTATTTATTTATTTTACATTTGTTAACCGGGCTAGTCCAACTGGATACATGTCCATTTTCAGTGGAGGCCCGAGGAGAAAAGCTCCGCTAAAATAGTACTAATGCAACAGAAATAATACAATGCAACTAACTAATTATACAATGCAACTAGAGAAATTAAAGCAACAGAAAATTATAAAGAAAATAACACAATAGTAATTCACAATGAGCAATATATCATAGAAAAAAAATTTACAGAATAGTAGCAAATTGCTAGTTTACAGTGTTAAACGAAAAAACAGGCTTAAAAGTATTTACACAAAGAATAATAGTAACACAGGAATGGATGAAAAACACACAGGGTGTGAGGTCATTTGATTTTAAATAGGGTAGAATAGAAGGCTAAAAAGTATTTACACAAAGAATGAAAATAACACAGAGATGGTTGGAAAAACACAGGATGTGAGGTCATTTAATACGAAGTAGGGTTGAAAAGAAGAAAAATTCTGGTATTAAACATTAGTTGCTGAAGAGAATCAAGTAGTCTGGAATTAGTAAGTATGCTGTGGGAAGGTAACAGAGTCAGTAGAAGGTGAAAATTATTAGTCAGGATTGTTGCAAGAACATAGCCAGTGGTTGGATAGGAAGAGTTTTAGGTTGGTTTTAAAAAGTTGAAGTGATGTTAGGAAGTGAGATGTTGTAGTTGATTCCATATTTTACCAACTGAGTTAGAAAATATGGAATCACCTGCTAGGTTATTTGATAAGAAGGTGTGGATTAATATTTTGTTTGAGGAGCGTAGGTTCCTCAGGTTATAATATGGTTTAATAAGGGTGGAGAGCATTGGAGTGTAATCAGGGTGATAAAGGGCATTATGTGCAATAGTAAGTTGATTAAGATGAATTAGATGGGGTAATTCAAGCCAGCCTAGTTTTTTGAGATTTAGACAATGATGGGTTCTGTAAGGAGAGTTAGCAGCAAATCTGGCAATATTATTATATGCTGTTGCAAGTTTATTAAGATTATTCTTAGAAAGATTGGTAAATATGGGGGAGGCATATAGTAGGGTAGAGATTAAGTGGGTTCTAGCTATTGTAGTTCTGGCTTCTGGAGTTAAGAAAGGTTTGATTCTGTAGAGCGAGCCTAGTTTTCTGTTAGTAGATTTTATTATGGTGTTGATGTGAGTGTCAAATTTTAATTGATTGTCAATTGTGATACCTAAGAGTTTAGTGGTCTGGTCAGTAGAAATAAGGGTACTGTTACTGGATAAAAGAGTAAAATCAAGGGAAGGAGACAGGTGAGTTGGTGAAAAAAGCAGTAGTTTAGTTTTTTGGGGGTTGAGGAGGAGACAGTGATTAGAAAACCATTGTTCAGTAGTCGAGAAGGTTTCCCACTGTACCTAAACATCCCAACATGCTGCTGTTACTGTTTCTTACTCCCACTGTACCTAAACATCTCAACATGCTGCTGTTCCCTACTCCCACTGGGCCTAAACATCCCAACGTGCTGCTGTCACTGTTTCCTACTCCCACTGTACCTAAACATCCCAAAATGTTGCAGCTGTTCCCTACTCCCGTGTACCTAAACATCCCAACATGGTGCTGCTGTTCCCTACTCCCACTGTACCTAAACATCCCAACATGCTGCTGCTGTTCCCTACTCCTGCTGTACCTAAACATCCCAACATGCTGCTGCTGTTCCCTACTCCCACTGTACCTAAACATCTCAACATGCTGCTTCCGCTGTTCCCTACTCCCACTGTACCTAAACATCCCAACATGCTGCTGCTGTTCCCTACTCCCACTGTACCTAAACATCCCAACATGCTGCTTCCGCTGTTTCCTACTCCCACTGTACCTAAACATCCCAACATGCTGCTGCTGTTCCCTACTCTCACTGTACCTAATCATCCCAACATGCTGCTGCTGTTCCCTACTCCCACTGTACCTAAACATCCCAACATGCTGCTTCCGCTGTTCCCTACTCCCACTGTACCTAAACATCCCAACATGCTGCTGCTGTTCCCAACTCCCACTGTACCTAAACATCCCAACATGCTGCTGTCACTGCTTCCACTGTTCCGTACTCCCACTGTACCTAAACATTGCAACATGCTGCTGCTGTTCCCTACTCCCACTGTACCTAAACATCCCAACATGCTGCTGCTGTTCCCTACTCCCACTGTACTTAAACATCCCAATATGCTGCTGTTCCCTACTCCCATTGTACCTAAACATCCCAACATGCTGCTGCTGTTCCCTACTCCCACTGTACCTAAACATCCCAACATGCTGCTGTTCCCTACTCCCACTGTACCTAAACATCCCAACATGCTGCTGCTGTTCCCTACTCCCACTGTACCTAAACATCCCAACATGCTGCTGTTCCCTACTCCCATTGTACCTAAACATCCCAACATGCTGCTGCTGTTCCCTACTCCCACTGTACCTAAACATCCCAACATGCTGCTGCTGTTCCCTACTCCCACTGTAACTAAACATCCCAACATGCTGCTGCTGTTCCCTACTCCCACTGTACCTAAACATCCCAACATGCTGCTGTCACTGTTTCCTACTCCCACTGTACCTAAACCTCCCAATATGCTGCTGCTGTTCCCTACTCCCACTGTACCTAAACATCCCAACATGCTGCTGCTGTTCCCAACTCCCACTGTACATAAACATCCCAACATGCTGCTTCTGCTGTTTCCTACTCCCACTGTACCTAAACATCCCAACATGCTGCTGCTGTTCCCAACTCCCACTGTACCTAAACATCCCAACATGCTGCTGTTACTGTTTCTTACTCCCACTGTACCTAAACATCTCAACATGCTGCTGTTCCCTACTCCCACTGGGCCTAAACATCCCAACGTGCTGCTGTCACTGTTTCCTACTCCCACTGTACCTAAACATCCCAACATGTTGCTGCTGTTCCCTACTCCCATGTACCTAAACATCCCAACATGCTGCTGCTGTTCCCTACTCCCATTGTACCTAAACATCCCAACATGCTGCTGTCACTATTTCCTACTCCCACTGTACCTAAACCTCCCAACATGCTGCTGCTGTTCCCTACTCCCAATGTACCTAAACATCCCAACATGCTGCTGTCACTGTTTCTTATTCCCATTGTACCTAAATATCCCAGCATGCTGCTTCAGCTGTTCACTACTCCCACTGTACCTAAACATCCCAACATGCTGCTGCTGTTCCCTACCCGCACAGTACCTAAACATCCCAACATGCTGCTGCTGTTCCCTACCCGCACAGTACCTAAACATCCCAACATGCTGCTGCTGTTCCCTACTCCACTGTACCTAAACATCCCAACATGCTGCTGCTGTTCCCTACTCCCACTGTACCTAAACATCTCAACATGCTGCTTCTGCTGTTCCCTACTCCCACTGCACCTAAACATCCCAACATGCTGCTGCTGTTCCCTACTCCCACCGTACCTAAACATCCCAACATGCTGCTGCTGTTCCCTACTCCCACTGTACCTAAACATCCCAACATGCTGCTGCTGTTCCCTACTCCTACTGTACATAAACATCCCAACATGCAGCTGTCACTGTTTCCTACTCCCACTGTACCTAAACCACCCAACATGCTGCTGCTGTTCCCTACTCCCACTGTACCTAAACATCCCAACATGCTGCTGCTGTTCCCAACTCCCACTGTACCTAAACATCCCAACAAGCTGCTTCTGCTGTTTCCTACTCCCACTGTACCTAAACATCCCAACATGCTACTGCTGTTCCCAACTCCCACAGTACCTAAAGATCCCAACATGCTGCTGTTACTGTTTCTTACTCCCACTGTACCTAAACATCCCAACATGCTGCTGTTCCCTACTCCCACTGTGCCTAAACATCCCAACGTGCTGCTGTCACTGTTTCCTACTCCCACTGTACCTAAACATCCCAACATGTTGCTGCTGTTCCCTACTCCCATGTACCTAAACATCCCAACATGCTGCTGCTGTACCCTACTCCCACTGTACCTAAACATCCCAACATGCTGCTGCTGTTCCCTACTCCCACTGTACCTAAACATCCCAACATGCTGCTTCCGCTGTTCCCTACTCCCACTGTACCTAAACATCCCAACATGCTGCTGCTGTTCCCAACTCCCACTGTACCTAAACATCCCAACATGCTGCTGTCACTGTTTCCTACTCCCACTGTACCTAAACATCCCAACATGCTGCTGTTCCCTACTCCCACTGTACCTAAACATCCCAACATGCTGCTATCACTGTTTCCTACTCCCAGTGTACCTAAACATCCCAACATGCTGCTGTTCCCTACTCCCACTGTACCTAAACATCCCAACATGCTGCTGCGGTTCCCTACTCCCACTGTACCTAAACATCCCAACATGCTGCTGTCACTGTTTCCTACTCCCACTGTACCTAAACATCCCAACATGCTGCTGCTGTTCCCTACTCCCACTGTACCTAAACATCCCAACATGCTGCTGCTGTTCCCTACTCCCACTGTACCTAAACATCCCAACATGCTGCTGTTCCCTACTCCCACTGTACCTAAATATCCCAACATGCTGCTGTCACTGTTTCCTACTCCCACTGTACCTAAACCTCCCAGCATGCTGCTGCTGTTCCCTACTCCCACTGTACCTAAACATCCCAACATGCTGCTACTGCTGTTCCCTACTCTCACTGTATCTAAACATCCCAACATGCTGCTGTCACCGTTTCTTATACCCACTGAACCTAAACATCCAAACATGCTGCTTCCACTGTTCTGTACTCCCACTGTACCTAAACATCGCAACATGCTGCTGCTGTTCCCAACTCCCACTGTACCTAAACATCCCAACATGCTGCTGCTGTTCCCTAATCCCACTGTACTTAAACATCCCAATATGCTGCTGTTCCCTACTCCCATTGTACCTAAACATCCCAACATGCTGCTGCTGTTCCCTACTCCCACTGTACCTAAACATCCCAACATGCTGCTGTTCCCTACTCCCACTGTACCTAAACATCCCAACATGCTGCTGCTTTTCCCTACTCCCACTGTACCTAAACATCCCAACATGCTGCTGTTCCATACTCCCATTGTACCTAAACATCCCAACATGCTGCTGCTGTTCCCTACTCCCACTGTACCTAAACATCCCAACATGCTGCTGTTCCCTACTCCCACTGTACCTAAACATCCCAACATGCTGCTGTCACTGTTTCCTACTCCCACTGTACCTAAACCTCCCAACATGCTGCTGCTGCTGTTCCCTACTCCCACTGTACCTAAACATCCCAACATGCTGCTGTCACTGTTTCCTACTCCCACTGTACCTAAACAGCCCAACATGCTGCTGTCACTGTTTCCTACTCCCACAGTACCTAAACATCCCAACATGCTGCTGCTGTTCCCAGCTCCCACTGTACCTAAACATCCCAACATGCTGCTTCCGCTGTTTCCTACTCCCACTGTACCTAAACATCCCAACATGCTGCTGCTGTTCCCAACTCCCACTGTACCTAAAGATCCCAACATGCTGCTGTTACTGTTTCTTACTCCCACTGTACCTAAACATCCCAACATGCTGCTGTTCCCTACTCCCACTGTACCTAAACATTCCAACGTGCTGCTGTCACTGTTTCCTACTCCCACTGTACCTAAACATCCCAACATGCTGCTGTTCCCTACTCCCACTGTACCTAAACATCCCAACATGCTGCTGTCACTGTTTCCTACTCCCACTGTACCTAAACCTCCCAACATGCTGCTGCTGTTCCCTACTCCCAATGTACCTAAACATCCCAACATGCTGCTGTCACTGTTTCTTATTCCCACTGTACCTAAACATTCCAGCATGCTGCTTCAGATGTTCACTACTCCCACTGTACCTAAACATCCCAACATGCTGCTGTTGTTCCCTACCCCCACTGTACCTAAACATCCCAACATGCTCCTGCTGTTCCCTACCCCCACTGTACCTAAACATCCCAACATGCTGCTGCTGTTCCCTACTCCCATTGTACCTAAACATCCCAACAGGCTGTTTCCACTGTTCCCTACTCTCACTGTACCTAAACATCCCAAAATGATGCTGCTGTTCCCTACTCCCACTGTACCTAAACATCCCAACATGCTGCTGTCACTGTTTCCTACTCCCACTGTACCTAAACCTCCCAACATGCTGCTGCTGTTCCCTACTCCCACTGTACCTAAATATCCCAACATGCTGCTGCTGTTCCCTACTCCCACTGTACCTAAACATCCCAACATGCTGCTGCTGTTCCCTACTCCCACTGTACCTAAACATCCCAACATGCTGCTACTGCTGTTCCCTACTCCCACTGTATCTAGACATCCCAACATGCTGCTGTCACCGTTTATTATACCCACTGAACCTAAACATCCCAACATGCTGCATCCACTGTTCCCTACTCCCACTGTACCTAAACATCCCAACATGCTGCCTCTGTTCCCTACTCCCACTGTACCTAAACATCCCAACATGCTGCTGTTCCCTACTCCCGTTGTACCTAAACATCCCAACATGCTGCTGCTGTTCCCTACTCCCACTGTACCTAAACATCACAACATGCTGCTGTTCCCTACTCCCACTTTACCTAAACATCCCAACATGCTGCTGCTCTTCCCTACTCCCACTGTACCTAAACATCCCAACATGCTGCTGTTCCCTACTCCCATTGTACCTAAACATCCCAACATGCTGCTGCTGTTCCCTACTCCCACTGTACCTAAACATCCCAACATGCTGCTGCTGTTCCCTACTCCCACTGTACCTAAACATCCCAACATGCTGCTGCTGTTCCCTACTCCCACTGTACCTAAACATCCCAACATGCTGCTGTCACTGTTTCCTACTCCCACTGTATCTAAACCTCCCAACATGCTGCTGCTGTTCCCTACTCCCACTCTACCTAAACATCCCAACTGCTGCTGGTGTTCCCAACTGCCACTGTACCTAAACATCCCAACATGCTGCTTCCGCTGTTTCCTACTCGCACTGTACCTAAACATCCCAACATGCTGCTGCTGTTCCCAACTCCCACTGTACCTAAACATCCCAACATGCTGCTGTTACTGTTTCTTACTCCCACTGTACCTAAACATCCCAACATGCTGCTGTTCCCTACTCCCACTGTACCTAAACATCCCAATGTGCTGCTGTCACTGTTTCCTACTCCCACTGTACCTAAACATCCCAACATGTTGCTGCTGTTCCCTACTCCCATGTACCTAAACATCCCAACATGCTGCTGCTGTTCCCTACTCCCACTGTACCTAAACATCCCAACATGCTGCTGTCACTGTTTCCTACTCCCACTGTACCTAAAACTCCCAACATGCTGCTGCTGTTCCCTACTCCCAATGTACCTAAACATCCCAACATGCTGCTGTCACTGTTTCTTATTTCCACTGTACCTAAACATCCCAGCATGCTGCTTCAGCTGTTCACTACTCCCGCTGTTCACTACTCCCACTGTACCTAAACATCCCAACATGCTGCTGCAGTTCCCTACTCCCACTGTACCTAAACATCCCAATATGCTGCTGCTGTTCCCTACTCACACTGTACCTAAACATCCCAACATGCTGCTGCTGTTCCCTACTCCCATTGTACCTAAACATCCCAACATGCTGTTTCCACTGTTCCCTACACTCACTGTACCTAAACATCCCAAAATGTTGCTGCTGTTCCCTACTCCCATGTACCTAAACATCCCAACATGCTGCTGCTGTTCCCTACTCCCACTGTACCTAAAAATCTCAACATGCTGCTTCCGCTGTTCCCTACTCCCACTGTACCTAAACATCCCAACATGCTGCTGCTGTTACCTACTCCCACCGTACCTAAACATCCCAACATGCTGCTGCTGTTCCCTACTCCCACTGTACCTAAACATCCCAACATGCTGCTTCCGCTGTTTTGTACTCCCACTGTACCTAATCATCCCAACATGCTGCTGCAGTTCCCTACTCCCACTGTACCTAAACATCCCAACATGCTGCTGCTGTTCCCTACTCCCACTGTACCTAAACATCCCAACATGCTGCTTCCGCTGTTCCCTACTCCCACTGTACCTAAACATCCCAACAAGCTGCTGCTGTTCCCAACTCCCACTATACCTAAACATCCCAGCATGCTGCTGTCACTGTTTCCTACTCCCACTGTACCTAAACATCCCAACATGCTGCTGTTCCCTACTCCCACTGTACCTAAACATCCCAACATGCTGCTGTCACTGCTTTTTACTCCCACTGTACCTAAATATCCCAACATGTTGCTGCTGTTCCCTACTCCCATGTAACTAAACATACCAACATGCTGCTGCTGTTCCCAACTCCCACTGTACCTAAACATCCCAACATGCTGCTGTCACTGTTTCTTACTCCCACTGTACCTAAACATCCCAACATGCTACTGTTCCCTACTCCCACTGTACCTAAACATCCCAACGTGCTGCTGCTTTTCACAACTCCCACTGTACCTAAACATCCCAACATGCTGCTGCGGTTCCCTACTCCCACTGTACCTAAACATCCCAACATGCTGCTGTCACTGTTTCCTACTCCGACTGTACCTAAACCTCCCAGCATGCTGCTGCTGTTCCCTACTCCCACTGTATCTAAACATCCCAACATGCTGCTGTCACTGTTTCTTATTTCCACTGAACCTAAACATCCCAAAATGCTGCTTCCACTGTTCCCTACTCCCACTGTACCTAAACAACCCAACATGCTGCTGCTGTTCCCTACTCCCACTGTACCTAAACATCCCAACATGCTGCTGCTGTTCCCTACTCCCACTGTACCTAAACATCCCAACATGCTGCTATTCCCTACTCCCATTGTACCTAAACATCCCAACATGCTGCTGCTGTTCCCATCTCCCACTGTACCTAAACATCCCAACATGCTGCTATTCCCTACTCCCACTGTACCTAAACATCCCAACATGCTGCTGCTGTTCCCTACTCCCACTGTACCTAAACATCCCAACATGCTGCTTCCGCTGTTTGCTACTCCCACTGTACCTAAACATCCCAACATGCTGCTGCTGTTCCCTACTCCCACTGTACCTAAACATCCCAACATGCTGCTGCTGTTCCCTACTCCCACTGTACCTAGGCATCCTAACATGCTGCTATTCCCTACTCCCACTGTACCTAAACATCCCAACATGCTGCTGCTGTTCCCTACTCCCACTGTACCTAAACATCCCAACATGCTGCTTCCGCTGTTTGCTACTCCCACTGTACCTAAACATCCCAACATCCTGCTGCTGTTCCCTACTCCCACTGTACCTAAACATCCCAACATGTTGCTGTTGTTCCCTACTCCCATGTACCTAAACATCCCAACATGCTGCTGCTGTTCCCTACTCCCACTGTACCTAAACATCCCAACATGCTGCTGCTGTTCCCTACTCCCACTGTACCTAAACATACCGACATGCTGCTGCTGTTCCCTACTCCCACTGTACCTAAACATCCCAACATGCTGCTGCTGTTCCCTACTTCCACTGTACCTAAACATCCCAACATGCTGCTGCTGTTCCCTACTCCCATTGTACCTAAACATCCCAACATGCTTTTTCCACTGTTCCCTACTCTCACTGTACCTAAACATCCGAAAATGTTGCTGCTGTTCCCTACTGCCATGTACCTAACCATCTCAACATGCTGCTGCTGTTCCCTACTCCCACTGTACCTAAACATCCCAACATGCTGCTGTCACTGTTTCTTACTCCCACTGTACCTAAACATCCCAACATGCTGCTGCTGTTCCCTACTCCCACTGTACCTAAACATCCCAACATGCTGCTGCTGTTCACTACTCCCACTGTACCTAAACATCCCAACATGCTGCTGTCACTGCTTCCTACTCCCGCTGTACCTAAACATCCCAACATGCTGCTGCTCTTCCCTACTCCCACTGTACCTAAACATCCCAACATGCTGCTGTTCCCTACTCCCATTGTACCTAAACATCCGAACATGCTGCTGCTGTTCCCTACTCCCACTGTACCTAAACATCCCAACATGCTGCTGCTGTTCCCTACTCCCACTGTACCTAAACATCCCAACATGCTGCTGTCACTGTTTACTACTCCCAGTGTATCTAAACCTCCCAACATGCTGCTGCTGTTCCCTACTCCCACTGTACCTAAACATCCCAACTGCTGCTGCTGTTCCCAACTGCCACTGTACCTAAACATCCCAACATGCTGCTTCCGCTGTTTCCTACTCCCACTGTACCTAAACATCCCAACATGCTGCTGCTGTTCCCAACTCCCACTGTACCTAAACATCCCAACATGCTGCTGTTACTGTTTCTTACTCCCACTGTACCTAAACATCCCAACATGCTGCTGTTCCCTACTCCCACTGTACCTAAACATCCCAATGTGCTGCTGTCACTGTTTCCTACTCCCACTGTACCTAAACATCCCAACATGTTGCTGCTGTTCCCTACTCCCATGTACCTAAACCTCCCAACATGCTGCTGCTGTTCCCTACTCCCAATGTACCTAAACATCCCAACATGCTGCTGTCACTGTTTCTTATTCCCACTATACCTAAACATCCCAGCATGCTGCTTCAGCTGTTCACTACTCCCACTGTACCTAAACATCCCAACATGCTGCTGCTGTTCCCTACTCCCACTGTACCTAAACATCCCAACATGCTGCTGCTGTCCCCTACTCCCACTGTACCTAAACATCCCAACATGTTGCTGCTGTTCCCTACTCCCATTGTACCTAAACATCCCAACATGCTGTTTCCACTGTTCCCTACTCTCACTGTACCTACACATCCCAAAATGTTGCTGCTGTTCCCTACTCCCATGTACCTAAACATCCCAACATGCTGCTGCTGTTCCTACTCCCACTGTACCTAAACATCTCAACATGCTGCTTCCGCTGTTCCCTACTCCCACTGTACCTAAACATCCCAACATGCTGCTGTTCCCTATTCCCACCGTACCTAAACATCCCAACATGCTGCTGCTGTTTCCTACTCCCACTGTACCTAAACATCCCAACATGCTGCTTGGGCTGTTTTGTACTCCCACTGTACCTAATCATCCCAACATGCTGCTGCAGTTCCCTACTCCCACTGTACCTAAACATCCCAACATGCTGCTGCTGTTCCCTACTCCCACTGTATCTAAACATCCCAACATGCTGCTTCCGCTGTTCCCTACTCCCACTGTACCTAAACATCCCAACATGCTGCTGCTGTTCCCTACTCCCACTGTACCTAAACATCCCAACATGCTGCTGTCACTGTTTTTTACTCCCACTGTACCTAAATATCCCAACATGTTGCTGCTGTTCCCTACACCCATGTAACTAAACATCCCAACATGCTGCTGCTGTTCCCAACTCCCACTGTACCTAAACATCCCAACATGCTGCTGTCACTGTTTCTTACTCCCACTGTACCTAAACATCCCAACATGCTACTGTTCCCTACTCCCACTGTACCTAAACATCCCAACGTGCTGCTGCTGTTCACTACTCCCACTGTACCTAAACATCCCAACATGCTGCTGCGGTTCCCTACTCCCACTGTACCTAAACATCCCAACATGCTGCTGTCACTGTTTCCTACTCCGACTGTACCTAAACCTCCCAACATGCTGCTGCTGTTCCCTACTCCCGCTGTATCTAAACATCCCAACATGCTGCTGTCACTGTTTCTTATTTCCACTGAACCTAAACATCCCAACATGCTGCTTCCACTGTTCCCTACTCCCACTGTACCTAAACATCCCAACATGCTGCTGCTGTTCCCTACTCCCACTGTACCTAAACATCCCAACATGCTGCTATTCCCTACTCCCACTGTACCTAAACATCCCAACATGCTGCTGCTGTTCCCTACTCCCACTGTACCTAAACATCCCAACATGCTGCTTCCGCTGTTTCCTACTCCCACTGTACCTAAACATCCCAACATGCTGCTGCTGTTCCCTACTCCCACTGTACCTAAACATCCCAACATGCTGCTGCTGTTCCATAATCCCACTGTACCTAAACATCCCAACATGCTGCTGCTGTTCCCTACTCCCACTGTACCTAAACATCCCAACATGCTGCTGTCACTGTTTCCTACTCCCACTGTACCTAAACCTCCCAACATGCTGCTGCTGTTCCCTACTCCCACTGTACCTAAACATCCCTACATGCTGCTGCTGTTCCCTACTCCCACTGTACCTAAACATCCCAACATGCTGCTGCTGTTCCCTACTTCCACTGTACCTAAACATCCCAACATGCTGCTGCTGTTCCCTACTCCCATTGTACCTAAACATCCCAACATGCTTTTTCCACTGTTCCCTACTCCCACTGTATCTAAACATCCCAACATGCTGCTGTCACCGCTTATACCCACTGAACCTAAACATCCCAACATGCTGCTTCCACTGTTCCGTACTCCCACTGTACCTAAACATCGTAACATGCTGCTGTTCCCTACTCCCACTGTACCTAAACATCCCAACATGCTGCTGCTGTTCCCTTCTCCCACTGTACCTAAACATCCCAACATGCTGCTGCTGTTCCCTACTCCCATTGTACCTAAACATCCCAACATGTTGCTGCTGTTCCCTACTCCCACTGTACCTAAACATCCCAACATGCTGCTGCTGTTCCCTACTCCCACTGTACCTAAACATCCCAACCTGCTGCTCTTCCCAACTCCCACTGTACCTAAACATCCCAACATGGTGCTGTCACTGTTTCCCACTCCCACTGTACCTAAACCTCCCAACATGCTGCTGCTATTCCCAACTCCCACTGTACCTAAACATCCCATCGTGCTGCTTCAGCTGTTCACTACTCCCACTGTACCTAAACATCCCAACATGCTGCTGCTGTTCCCTACTCCCACTGTACCTAAACATCCCAACATGCTGCTGCTGTTCCCTACTCCCACTGTACCTAAACATCCCAACATGCTGCTGCTGTTCCCTACTCCCATTGTAAATAAACATCCCAACATGCTGTTTCCACTGTTCCCTACTCTCACAGTACCTAAATATCCCAAAATGTTGCTGCTGTTCCCTACTCCCATGTACCTAAACATCCCAACATGCTGCTGCTATTCCCTACTCCCACTGTACCTAGACATCTCAACATGCTGCTTCCGCTGTTCCCTACTCCCACTGTACCTAAACATCCCAACATGCTGCTGCTGTTCCCTACTCCCATGTACCTAAACATCCCAACATGCTGCTGCTGTTCCCTACTCCCACTGTACCTAAACATCCCAACATGCTGCTGTCACTGTTTCCTACTCCCACTGTACCTAAACATCCCAACATGCTGCTGTTCCCTACTCCCACTGTACCTAAACATCCCAACATGCTGCTGTCACTGTTTTTTACTCCCACTGTACCCAAATATCCCAACATGTTGCTGCTGTTCCCTACTCCCATGTAACTAAACATCCCAACATGCTGCTGCTGTTCCCAACTCCCACTGTACCTAAACATCCCAACATGCTGCTGTCACTGTTTCTTACTCCCACTGTACCTAAACATCCCAACATGCTACTGTTCCTACTCCCACTGTACCTAAACATCCCAACGTGCTGCTGCTGTTCACTACTCCCACTGTACCTAAACATCCCAACATGCTGCTGCGGTTCCCTACTCCCACTGTACCTAAACATTGCAACATGCTGCTGTCAATGTTTCCTACTCCCACTGTACCTAAACCTCCCAACATGCTGCTGCTGTTCCCTACTCCCACTGTATCTAAACATCCCAACATGCTGCTGTCACTGTTTCTTATTTCCACTGAACCTAAACATCCCAACATGCTGCTTCCACTGTTCCCTACTCCCAATGTACCTAAACATCCCAACATGCTGCTGCTGTTCCCTACTCCCACTGTACCTAAACATCCCAACATGCTGCTGCTGTTCCCTACTCCCACTGTACCTAAACATCCCAACATGCTGCTGTTCCCTACTCCCATTGTACCTAAACATCCCAACATGCTGCTGCTGTTCCCATCTCCCACTGTACCTAAACATCCCAACATGCTGCTATTCCCTACTCCCACTGTACCTAAACATCCCAACATGCTGCTGCTGTTCCCTACTCCCACTGTACCTAAACATCCCAACATGCTGCTGCTGTTCCCTACTCCCACTGTACCTAAACATCCCAACATGCTGCTGCTGTTCCCTACTCCCACTGTACCTAAACATCCCAACATGCTGCTGTCACTGTTTACTACTCCCAGTGTATCTAAACCTCCCAACATGCTGCTGCTGTTCCCTACTCCCACTGTACCTAAACATCCCAACTGCTGCTGTTCCCAACTGCCACTGTACCTAAACATCCCAACATGCTGCTTCCGCTGTTTCCTACTCCCACTGTACCTAAACATCCCAACATGCTGCTGCTGTTCCCAACTCCCACTGTACCTAAACATCCCAACATGCTGCTGTTACTGTTTCTTACTCCCACTGTACCTAAACATCCCAACATGCTGCTGTTCCCTACTCCCACTGTACCTAAACATCCCAATGTGCTGCTGTCACTGTTTCCTACTCCCACTGTACCTAAACATCCCAACATGTTGCTGCTGTTCCCTACTCCCATGTACCTAAACCTCCCAACATGCTGCTGCTGTTCCCTACTCCCAATGTACCTAAACATCCCAACATGCTGCTGTCACTGTTTCTTATTCCCACTATACCTAAACATCCCAGCATGCTGCTTCAGCTGTTCACTACTCCCACTGTACCTAAACATCCCAACATGCTGCTGCTGTTCCCTACTCCCACTGTACCTAAACATCCCAACATGCTGCTGCTGTTCCCTACTCCCACTGTACCTAAACATCCCAACATGTTGCTGCTGTTCCCTACTCCCATTGTACCTAAACATCCCAACATGCTGTTTCCACTGTTCCCTACTCTCACTGTACCTACACATCCCAAAATGTTGCTGCTGTTCCCTACTCCCATGTACCTAAACATCCCAACATGCTGCTGCTGTTCCCTACTCCCACTGTACCTAAACATCTCAACATGCTGCTTCCGCTGTTCCCTACTCCCACTGTACCTAAACATCCCAACATGCTGCTGCTGTTCCCTATTCCCACCGTACCTAAACATCCCAACATGCTGCTGCTGTTCCCTACTCCCACTGTACCTAAACATCCCAACATGCTGCTTCCGCTGTTTTGTACTCCCACTGTACCTAATCATCCCAACATGCTGCTGCAGTTCCCTACTCCCACTGTACCTAAACATCCCAACATGCTGCTGCTGTTCCCTACTCCCACTGTATCTAAACATCCCAACATGCTGCTTCCGCTGTTCCCTACTCCCACTGTACCTAAACATCCCAACATGCTGCTGCTGTTCCCTACTCCCACTGTACCTAAACATCCCAACATGCTGCTGTCACTGTTTTTTACTCCCACTGTACCTAAATATCCCAACATGTTGCTGCTGTTCCCTACACCCATGTAACTAAACATCCCAACATGCTGCTGCTGTTCCCAACTCCCACTGTACCTAAACATCCCAACATGCTGCTGTCACTGTTTCTTACTCCCACTGTACCTAAACATCCCAACATGCTACTGTTCCCTACTCCCACTGTACCTAAACATCCCAACGTGCTGCTGCTGTTCACTACTCCCACTGTACCTAAACATCCCAACATGCTGCTGCGGTTCCCTACTCCCACTGTACCTAAACATCCCAACATGCTGCTGTCACTGTTTCCTACTCCGACTGTACCTAAACCTCCCAACATGCTGCTGCTGTTCCCTACTCCCGCTGTATCTAAACATCCCAACATGCTGCTGTCACTGTTTCTTATTTCCACTGAACCTAAACATCCCAACATGCTGCTTCCACTGTTCCCTACTCCCACTGTACCTAAACATCCCAACATGCTGCTGCTGTTCCCTACTCCCACTGTACCTAAACATCCCAACATGCTGCTATTCCCTACTCCCACTGTACCTAAACATCCCAACATGCTGCTGCTGTTCCCTACTCCCACTGTACCTAAACATCCCAACATGCTGCTTCCGCTGTTTCCTACTCCCACTGTACCTAAACATCCCAACATGCTGCTGCTGTTCCCTACTCCCACTGTACCTAAACATCCCAACATGCTGCTGCTGTTCCCTACTCCCACTGTACCTAAACATCCCAACATGCTGCTGCTGTTCCCTACTCCCACTGTACCTAAACATCCCAACATGCTGCTGTCACTGTTTCCTACTCCCACTGTACCTAAACCTCCCAACATGCTGCTGCTGTTCCCTACTCCCACTGTACCTAAACATCCCTACATGCTGCTGCTGTTCCCTACTCCCACTGTACCTAAACATCCCAACATGCTGCTGCTGTTCCCTACTTCCACTGTACCTAAACATCCCAACATGCTGCTGCTGTTCCCTACTCCCATTGTACCTAAACATCCCAACATGCTTTTTCCACTGTTCCCTACTCCCACTGTATCTAAACATCCCAACATGCTGCTGTCACCGTTTCTTATACCCACTGAACCTAAACATCCCAACATGCTGCTTCCACTGTTCCGTACTCCCACTGTACCTAAACATCGTAACATGCTGCTGTTCCCTACTCCCACTGTACCTAAACATCCCAACATGCTGCTGCTGTTCCCTTCTCCCACTGTACCTAAACATCCCAACATGCTGCTGCTGTTCCCTACTCCCATTGTACCTAAACATCCCAACATGTTGCTGCTGTTCCCTACTCCCACTGTACCTAAACATCCCAACATGCTGCTGCTGTTCCCTACTCCCACTGTACCTAAGCATCCCAACCTGCTGCTCTTCCCAACTCCCACTGTACCTAAACATCCCAACATGGTGCTGTCACTGTTTCCCACTCCCACTGTACCTAAACCTCCCAACATGCTGCTGCTATTCCCAACTCCCACTGTACCTAAACATCCCATTGTGCTGCTTCAGCTGTTCACTACTCCCACTGTACCTAAACATCCCAACATGCTGCTGCTGTTCCCTACTCCCACTGTACCTAAACATCCCAACATGCTGCTGCTGTTCCCTACTCCCACTGTACCTAAACATCCCAACATGCTGCTGCTGTTCCCTACTCCCATTGTAACTAAACATCCCAACATGCTGTTTCCACTGTTCCCTACTCTCACAGTACCTAAATATCCCAAAATGTTGCTGCTGTTCCCTACTCCCATGTACCTAAACATCCCAACATGCTGCTGCTATTCCCTACTCCCACTGTACCTAGACATCTCAACATGCTGCTTCCGCTGTTCCCTACTCCCACTGTACCTAAACATCCCAACATGCTGCTGCTGTTCCCTACTCCCATGTACCTAAACATCCCAACATGCTGCTGCTGTTCCCTACTCCCACTGTACCTAAACATCCCAACATGCTGCTGTCACTGTTTCCTACTCCCACTGTACCTAAACATCCCAACATGCTGCTGTTCCCTACTCCCACTGTACCTAAACATCCCAACATGCTGCTGTCACTGTTTTTTACTCCCACTGTACCCAAATATCCCAACATGTTGCTGCTGTTCCCTACTCCCATGTAACTAAACATCCCAACATGCTGCTGCTGTTCCCAACTCCCACTGTACCTAAACATCCTAACATGCTGCTGTCACTGTTTCTTACTCCCACTGTACCTAAACATCCCAACATGCTACTGTTCCCTACTCCCACTGTACCTAAACATCCCAACGTGCTGCTGCTGTTCACTACTCCCACTGTACCTAAACATCCCAACATGCTGCTGCGGTTCCCTACTCCCACTGTACCTAAACATTGCAACATGCTGCTGTCAATGTTTCCTACTCCCACTGTACCTAAACCTCCCAACATGCTGCTGCTGTTCCCTACTCCCACTGTATCTAAACATCCCAACATGCTGCTGTCACTGTTTCTTATTTCCACTGAACCTAAACATCCCAACATGCTGCTTCCACTGTTCCCTACTCCCAATGTACCTAAACATCCCAACATGCTGCTGCTGTTCCCTACTCCCACTGTACCTAAACATCCCAACATGCTGCTGCTGTTCCCTACTCCCACTGTACCTAAACATCCCAACATGCTGCTGTTCCCTACTCCCATTGTACCTAAACATCCCAACATGCTGCTGCTGTTCCCATCTCCCACTGTACCTAAACATCCCAACATGCTGCTATTCCCTACTCCCACTGTACCTAAACATCCCAACATGCTGCTGCTGTTCCCTACTCCCACTGTACCTAAACATCCCAACATGCTGCTTCCGCTGTTTCCTACTCCCATTGTACCTAAACATCCCAACATGCTGCTGCTGTTCCCTACTCCTACTGTACCTAAACATCCCAACATGCTGCTGCTGTTCCCTACTCCCACTGTACCTAGGCATCCTAACATGCTGCTACTGCTGTTCCCTACTCCCACTGTACCTAAACATCCCAACATGTTGCTGTTGTTCTTTTCTCCCATGTACCTAAACATCCCAACATGCTGCTGCTGTTCCCTACTCCCACTGTACCTAAACATCCCAACATGCTGCTGTCACTGTTTCTTACTCCCACTGTACCTAAACATCCCAACATGCTGCTGCTGTTCCCTACTCCCACTGTACCTAAACATCCCAACATGCTGCTGATGTTCACTACTCCCACTGTACCTAAACATCCCAACATGCTGCTGTCACTGTTTCCTACTCCTGCTCTACCTAAACATCCCAACAGGTTGCTGCTGTTCCCTACTCCCATGTACCTAAACATCCCAACATGCTGCTGCTGTTCCCTACTCCCACTGTACCTAAACATCCCAACATGCTGCTGTCACTGTTTCCTACTCCCACTGTACCTAAACCTCCCAACATGCTGCTGCTGTTCTCTACTCCCACTGTACCTAAACATCCCAACATGCTACTACTGCTGTTCCCTACTCCCACTGTATCTAAACATCCCAACATGCTGCTGTCACCAATGTTCTTCATCTCACATTGCTGCAGTCCTTACACTTGGGTAGTCCGCTGTCCTCGGTCGGCCCGAATATCAAAGTATTAGGCTGACGTCGGTCAAGGCGCTTAAGACTGACATCAGGACGTCAGGGTACAAATGCGCATGACCGACGTCATATCCTCAGTCTTTTTTGCTGCATGGTCCGATTCAGAAGCAGCGCTGCAAGGCCGCTCGGGCGTTCTGAAATTTTTCAATTCGGAGTTTCAGACCGAGTCAAAGTTATTACCTGCTAGAATATTTTAGTTTTTCTTGCCTCAGTGGTTTACCGGATGTCAGAAAAAGTGAATAACTGTATTTTATGGGAAGCAGATACCGCATAGGATTATCATACTTTGTGTATTCCTTGTTTGGGGCCTGAGCACGACGTTGTTGGGTGTCGCTTTTGTGCTAGGTTCAATAAGCACTATTGCGAAGGTTAGATTGTGCCAGGTTGGTCTTCGGAAGCGGTGCAATTATAATATGCCGCCGGATGCTCCGCCCGCTTCAAGAAGCGCAAAGACAAAGCAGCTAAACCCAGGCAAGAAGAGTCGTCTGCCGGACGCCGTTCTTAGAGGCGCCAGTGGAACCGTGGTTCCCGGAGGCTTCTCTGGAGTCCCAGGGGGAGACTTTGATATTGCAGGATGTGGCCTCTCAGGAGGCAGGTCAGGCTGAAGGGGCTTCTCAAGTTACTGTACTCCCCTCCCTTCCTAGGGTGGTTAGGCCCTCTCCTTCTATTTCCAAGGCTTCTCCCAGAGGCAGGCTAGGTTTAGCTTCTGTTGGTGTCACTCCTAGTTCAACAGGATCTGTGCCCAAGAAGCACATGCTTAAAATGGCAGAAGATTTAATTACTTTGATTAGAGGTTCTTTGCCCCCTCCTGATAAGAGGCCTAGGGTGGAACCAGAGTTGGGGAGTTTTGAGCAGGCTTCGGATGTTTCAGAGTCTTCGGCTGAAGACTTGCAGGAGTACTCTCCTTATTCTGATTCTGATGCAGATGATTCGACTCCTTCTGCTTCTCCTCCAGAGGATTTTTCTTTTCAGAGACTCTTCATTCCATGAGGGAACATTTTAAGTGGGAACGCCAGGACTTCTCTGATTCCAGGAAAAGGCTTAGGGAATTTTGCTTTTACCCCAGCATAGGCCTTTGGCTATACCACCTGTTCTGGATGTTGTGGAAGATGTGTTTGCAGAGGCTTCACTTAATCCTGATTCTTTGCCTCCTGCTCCTGTTAAACCGGATAGGTATTACAGGGTGCCTGAGGCTCATAAATATCTTTATAAGAGTCCTAGGCGGACCCAGAAACTGTTAGTCAGGGACCTAAGGGTGTCAAGGCCTCTGTTGTAAAAAATCCGGTTCCTCCAGATAAAGAGGCCAGAGCTTTGAATAGATGGGGAAAGAAAGTCTATACTTCTTCCACCTTAGCTATGAGGGCTTTGAATTGCCAGTTTCACATGTTGAAATATCAAAACTATCTTCTTTCTCAATTGAAGTCTAAGGTAGATGCTCTGGCGGAAGGCATTGAGTGTAAAGAATTACAAGATTTGGTGCATGTCTCGGAACAGGTGGGTAAGCATTCTTTGCAATGTGGTTTTGATGCTGTACAGGCCTCGCCTAGGGTGGCTGCCACTGGTTCAGTTCTTCGCAGGCACGCCTGGCTGAGGGATCAGAATTTATCTGACCATGTTAAGACAAGGATTTTGGATGCTCCTTTACAGTCTGATGTGTTGTTTGGTTCACCTGTGGAGTCAGTCTTGAAGAAAATGGAAGACAAGGCTAAGTCTATGCAGGCTGTTAAAGATTTTTGCAAGTTCAGCCTCCAGTTTAGTAGGAATTGGCCTGCTAAGGGGTGGACGTATCCTTCTTATGATTCTCAGTCTAGGGGTAGATCTAGACGTGGTAGGGGCAGAGCTCAGAGTTCCTTCAGACCTAGAACGGGAGTTCACCTGCACAGTCTTCGGGTGAGGGCAGGGGCCAGTCCTTTCGTAAACAGGCCCAATGACCTACCTTTTCAGCTGCCAGATCCTTCTTGCCTGGCAGCACCTTTGGGAGGAAGGTTGGCACTCTTCAAGAAAAATTGGAGTTTGATTACTCAAGACAGATGGGTATTGGATATCATACACCAAGGTTACAAGTTTTATTTCCATACCTTGCCTCCTTTCAAAGGCATGCCAGACGTTCCTCCTCAGCAAAGACTAGAGGCTCACAAACAAATTTCTCTGCTACTTCAAATAGGGGCCATACAGCCGGTCCCTCTACCAGAAGTGGGCCTAGGATTTTATTCTCGCCTGTTCCTAGTACCAAAGAAGGGGAACACGTGGAGACCAATTTTGGATTTATCTATCCTCAACACATATCTGGACATTCCCAAGTTCAAAATGTTGACGTTACAACAGCTTTTGCCTCTGCAGGGCAAAGATCACTGGATGGTGACTCTGGATCTCAAGGAGGCTTACCTTCATGTTCCTATCAGGCTCAGTTGCAGGAAGTATCTGCGTTTCGGGCTGGGACTTCTCATTATCAGTTCTCTGCATTGCCCTTTGGCTTATCTACTGCACCCAGAGTGTTCACGAAAGTTCTGGCTCCAGTGATAGCTTTCTTCAGGCTAAGAGGAATACAGATCTATCCTTATTTGGACGATTGCCTGATTCTGGCCCAAGGAAAGGACGAACTTCTTCATCATTTACAGTATGTGATAGCAGTGCTAAGATGCCTGGGGTATTCTGTGAACGAAATAAAGTCCAGTCTAGTACCCTCTCAGGACATGTGCTTTCTGGGTGTGAGACTGAATACAGCATCCCAGATGGCCTTTTTGACCCCGGACAAACAAAACAGTCTTTCTCTTTACTTCCATCAAGTGTCTCATCAGTCCAGGCTGACTGCAAGGACAGTCCTTCAAGCCTTGGGGTTCATGGCATCTTGTATTCTGGTGCTTCCCAATGCCAAACTGCATATGAGGAAGCTACAATGGTATCTCAAAAATGTATGGACACAGCACTGCCAAGATATGGACACTGTCATTCAGATAATACCTTGCATTCAAAAGGAGTTTTTGTGGTGGGCTCAGGAATGTCACCTAAACAAGGGACTGTCTGTGACCCGACCAGAGGCGAGTCAGATTCTAACGACAGATGCCTCAGACAAAGCTTGGGGAGCTCATCTAAATGGAAAGTGGGTACAAGACACGTGGCCTGCCAGACTTCAACATCTACATATCAACTTGAAGGAGATGTTAGCAGTCCAATTTGCATTAATAGCTTTCAAGGATTTACTTCTTCCAGGGCAGGTGTTGGTTCTAACAGACAACACAACTGTCATGTGGTACATCAACAAGCAAGGGGAACGATTCTTATCCTCTATGCAGACAAGCAATGATTTTGTGGGAGACTGCTCTCAGTTTACAGCTGAATCTTCAGGCAAGGTTTCTGCCGGAGCACAGAACTCCTTAGCAGATGTGTTGAGCAGACAAATTATGGATCCCCACGAGTGGAAATTGGATCCTCATGTATTTCAGAAATTGACAGTGTTATGGGAACTCCAGACATAGATCTGTTCGCTTCTCCACTAAACTACCAGCTGCCAAAGTTTTGCACAAAAAGGTTTCATCCCACAGCTTGGAAAGTGGATGCTCTTTCATTCAATTGGAGCAATCTTCATGTGTATGCCTTTCCGCCTCTGCCTCTCCTCCCAAAGGTACTCCTGAAGGTCAGACAGGACAAGCCAAAGATGATTTTAATAGCTCCAGATTGGCCTCCAGCACTGGTACCCATTACTGAGAAGTCTGGTACGGGAGCCTCCATGGCCTTTGCCTTCGATTCCACACCTGCTGTCTCAGGAGAACAGTCATTTACTCAATGTCAAACTTCACTCTCTTCATCTAACAGCCTGGCATATTCTGTTTTAAACCCTGGATGGTCTCAGCTTCCACAGCAAGTTTTGAATGTTATTTTGGAGGCCAGAAGGCCTAGTACAAGGAAAGTGTACGCAGATAAATGGAAGAGATTTTTATTTTGGAGTACAGCAAAGGAATTTGATGTTTCTCAGCCTAATTTAAGTGTGGCTCTTCAATATCTTACTGAGTTACTGGACAACGGTTTGTCCTTCTCTTCTATTAAGGTTCATGCTGCAGCAATTTCTGCTCACTATGACTGTGACCCACCATTGTTTTCTCATCCGTTGTTTAAGCAATTCCTTAGAGGGGCAAAGAATATAAGACCCCCACGTAGAGCTCCTACTCCTGCTTGGGATCTCAATTTTGTGTTGGAGAAACTCACTCTACAACCTTTTGAGCCTGCAGCTACTGCCGAGTTGAAATATTTATCATGGAAGACTGCTTTTTTGTTGGCCATTACCTCTGCGAGAAGGGTTTCTGAATTAGAGGCCCTTATGGCGGTTGAGCCTTTCTTAATTTTCCATAAGGATAGGGTATCTTCGCACTAATCCTTCCTTTATGCCTAAAGTGGTTTCTAGTGTGGCTTTAAACCAAACTATTCATTTGCCTACTTTTATGCAAACCCCCAAAATAAAGGGAAAAGATTTTGCACACTTTGGATATACACAGGCAGTTGCGATATTATTTGAGCAGAACTAAAGGATTCAGGCAGTCTCAGCAGTTATTTGTTTCATTTGCTTTGGGTTCTCAGGGCAAGCCTGTGTCAAAACAAACTATTTCTAAGTGGATTGGGTTTTGTATTGCTTTCTGTTATTCCCATCATGGTAAGGAGATTCCAGCTGGGATTAGGCCTCATTCCACTAGGGCTACTGCCACTTCTACAGCTTTTAAGGGTGGCAACTAAAGATATTTTGGAGGCAGCTACTTGGAGTTCAGTGCATACTTTCTCTAAGCATTACCACCTTCCACTTTACTCTAAATCTAGGGCTGGTTTTGCCACTGCAATTTTACAGGGCATTTTGGCAGCTCCTACTGCTTTATAGTTTTGCCATCCTCCCTTACCTCTGCTTTGGGATTCTACCCAAGTGTAAGGACTGCAGCAATGTGAGATGAAGAACATAGTACAGTTTTGTACCTACCATAAATGTAGATGTTCAAGATCCACATTGCTGCATTCCAATTACCTCCCTCCTTCCCCTCTGTAGTTAGAGGCGGTTGTGTGGTTTGGGTTGTGAATATTGTGGATATTGTATATATTGTACATATGATTAGTGCAAGGGTGGTTGGTTGTTTTTTGCTGTCTTTTGGTTTTGACCTTTCTTTTTAGGGTCTTCTGACATCTGGGGCAAGAAAAGACTGAGGATATGACGTCGGTCATGCGCATTTGTACCCTGACGTCCTGATGTCAGTCTTAAGCGCCTTGACCGACGTCAGCCTAATACTTTGATATTTGGGCCGACCGAGGACAGCGGACTACCCAAGTGTAAGGACTGCAGCAATGTGGATCTTCGAACATCTACATTTATGGTAGGTACAAAACTGTACTTTTCTTATACCACTGAACCTAAACATCCCAACATGCTGCTTCCACTGTTCCGTACTCCCACTGTACCTAAACATCGTAACATGCTGCTGCTGTTCCCTACTCCCACTGTACCTAAACATCCCAACATGCTGCTGCTGTTCCCTACTCCCACTGTACCTAAACATCCCAACATGCTACTGTTCCCGACTCCCACTGTACCTAAACATCCCAAAATGCTGCTGCTGTTCCCTACTCCCACTGTACCTAAACATCCCAACATGCTGCTGTTCCCTACTCCCATTGTACCTAAACATCCCAACATGCTGCTGCTGTTCCCTACTCCCACTGTACCTAAACATCCCAACATGCTGCTGCTGTTCCCTACTCCCACTGTACCTAAACATCCCAACCTGCTGCTCTTCACAACTCCCACTGTACCTAAACATCCCAACATGCTGCTGTCACTGTTTCCCACTCCCACTGTACCTAAACCTCCCAACATGCTGCTGCTGTTCCCAACTCCCACTGTACCTAAACATCCCAATGTGCTGCTTCAGCTGTTCACTACTCCCACTGTACCTAAACATCCCAACATGCTGCAGCTGTTCACTACTCCCACTGTACCTAAACATCCCAACATGCTGCTGCTGTTCCCTACTCCCACTGTACCTAAACATCCCAACATGCTGCTGCTGTTCCCTACTCCCACTGTACCTAAATATCCCAACATGCTGCTGTTCCCTACTCCCACTGTACCTAAACATCCCAACATGCTGCTGTTCCCTACTCCCATTGTACTTAAACATCCCAACATGCTGCTGCTGTTCCCTACTCCCACTGTTACTAAACATTCCAACAAGCTGCTGTTCCCTACTCCCACTGTACCTAAATATCCCAACATGCTGCTGCTGTTCCCTACTCCCACTGTACCTAAACATCCCAATATGCTGCTGTTCCCTACTTCCGTTGTACCTAAACATCCCAACATGCTGCTGCTGTTCTCTACTCCCACTGTACCTAAATATCCCAACATGCTGCTGTTCCCTACTCCCACTGTACCTAAACATCCCAACATGCTGCTGTTCCCTACTCCCATTCTACCTAAACATCCCAACATGCTGCTGCTGTTCCCTACTCCCACTGTACCTAAACATCCCAACATGCTGCTGTTCCCTACTCCCACTGTACCTAAATATCCCAACATGCTGCTGCTGTTCCCTCCTCCCACTGTACCTAAACATCCAATATGCTGTGCTGTTCCCTACTCCCATTGTACCTAAACATCCCAACATGCTGCTGCTGTTCCCTACTCCCACTGTACCTAAACATCCCAACATGCTGCTGCTGTTCCCTACTCCCACTGTACCTAAATATCCCAACATGCTGCTGCTGTTCCCTCCTCCCACTGTACCTAAACATCCCAAAACATCCCAACATGCTGCTGCTGTTTCCTACTCCCACTGAACCTAAACATCCCAACATGCTGCTGCTGTTTCCTACTCCTACTGTACCTAAACATCCCAACATGCTGCTTTCACTGTTCCCTACTCCCACTGTACCTAAACATCCCAACATGCTGCTGCTGTTCCCTACTCCCACTGTACCTAAACATCCCAACATGCTGCTGCCGTTCCCAACTCCCACTGTACCTAAACATCCCAACATGCTGCTGTCACTGTTTCTTATTCACACTGTACCTAAACATCCCAGCATGCTGCTTCCGCTGTTCACTACTCCCACTGTACCTAAACATCCCAACATGCTACTGCTATTCCCTACTCCCACTGTACCTAAACATCCCAACATGCTGCTGCTGTTCCCTACTCCCACTGTACCTAAACATCCCAACATGCTGCTGCTGTTCCCTACTACCATTGTACCTAAACATCCCAACATGCTGTTTCCACTGTTCCCTACTCTCACTGTACCTAAACATCCCAAAATGTTACTGCTGTTCCCTACTCCCATGTACCTAAACATCCCAACATGCTGCTGTTGTTCCCTACTCCCACTGTACCTAAACATCTCAACATGCTGCTTCCGCTGTTCCCTACTCCCACTGTACCTAAACATCCCAACATGCTGCTGCTGTTCCCTACTCCCATCGTACCTAAACATCCCAACATGCTGCTGCTGTTCCCTACTCCCACTGTACTTAAACATCCCAACATGCTGCTTCCGCTGTTTCCTACTCCCACTGTACCTAAACATGCCAACATGCTGCTGCTGTTCCCTACTCCCACTGTACTTAAACATCCCAACTTCCTGCTGCTGCTGTTCCCTAGTCCCACTGTACCTAAACATCCCAACATGCTGCTTCCGCTGTTCCCTACTCCCACTGTACCTAAACATCCCAACATGCTGCTGCTGTTCCCAACTCCCACTGTACCTAAACATCCCAACATGCTGCTGTCACTGTTTCCTACTCCCACTGTACCTAAACATCCCAACATACTGCTGTTCCCTACTCCCACTGTACCTAAACATCCCAGCATGTTGCTGTCACTGTTTTTTTACTCCCACTGTACCTAAACATCCCAACATGTTGCTGCTGTTCCCTACTCCCATGTACCTAAACATCCCAACATGCTGCTGCTGTTCCCAACTCCCACTGTACCTAAACATCCCAGTATGCTGCTGTCACTGTTTCTTACTCCCACTGTACCTAAACATTCCATCATGCTACTGTTCCTTACTCCCACTGTACCTAAACATCCCAACATGCTGCTGCGGTTCCCTACTCCCACTGTACCTAAACATCCCAACATGCTGCTGTCACTGTTTCCTACTCCCACTGTACCTAAACATTCCAACATGTTGCTGCTGTTCCCTACTCCCATGTACCTAACCATCCCAACATGCTGCTGTTGTTCCCTACTCCCACTGTACCTAAACATCCCAACATGCTGCTGTCACTGTTTCCTACTCCCACTGTACCTAAACCTCCCAACATGCTGCTACTGTTCCCTACTCCCACTGTACCTAAACATCCCAACATGCTGCTACTGCTGTTCCCTACTCCCACTGTATCTAAACATCCCAACATGCTGCTGTCACTGTTTATTATTTCCACTGAACCTAAACATCCCAACATGCTGCTTCCACTGTTCCCTACTCCGACTGCACCTAAACATCCCAACATGCTGCTGCTTTTCCCTACTCCCACTGTACCTAAACATCCCAACATGCTGCTGCTGTTCCCTACTCCCACTGTACCTAAACATCCCAACATGCTGCTGTTCCTACTCGCGTTGTACCTAAACATCCCAATATGCTGCTGCTGTTCCCTACTCCCACTGTACTTAAACATCCCAGCATTCTGCTGTTCCCTACTCCCACTGTACCTAAACATCCCAACATGCTGCTGCTGTTCCCTACTCCCACTGTACCTAAACATCCCAACATGCTGCTTCCGCTGTTCCCTACTCCCACTGTACCTAAACATCCCAACATGCTGCTTCCGCTGTTCCCTAGTCCCACTGTACCTAAACATCCCAACATGCTGCTGCTGTTCCCTACTCCCACTGTACCTAAACATCCCAACATGCTGCTGCTGTTCCCTACTCCCACTGTACCTAAACATCCCAACATGCTGCTTCCACTGTTCCCTACTCCCACTGTACCTAAACATCCCAACATGCTGCTGCTGTTCCCTACACCCACTGTACCTAAACATCCCAATATGCTGCTGCTATTCCCTACTCCCACTGTATCTAAACGTCCCAACATGCTGCTGTTCCCTACTCCCATTGTAGCTAAACACCCCAACATGCTGCTGCTGTTCCCTACTCCCACTGTACCTAAACATCCCAACATGCTACTGTTCCCTACTCCCACTGTACCTAAACATCCCAACATGCTGCTGTTCCCTACTCCCACTGTACCTAAACATCCCAACATGCTGCTGTTCCCTACTCCCACTGTACCTAAACATCCCAACATGCTGCTGCTGTTCCCTACTTCCACTGTACCTAAACATCCTAACATGCTACTTCCGCTGTTTCCTACTCCCACTGTACCTAAACATCCCAATATGCTGCTGCTGTTCCCTACTCCCACTATACCTAAACATCCCAACATGCTGCTGTTCCCTACTCCCACTGTACCTAAACATCCCAACATGCTGCTGCTGTTCCCTACTTCCACTGTACCTAAACATCCCAACATGCTGCTTCCGCTGTTTCCTACTCCCACTGTACCTAAACATCCCAACATGCTGCTGCTGTTCCCTACTCCCACTGTACCTAAACATCCCAACATGCTGCTGCTTTTCCCTACTCCCACTGTACCTAAACATCCCAACATGCTGCTTCCACTGTTCCCTACTCCCACTGTACCTAAACATCCCAACATGCTGCTGCTGTTCCCTACTCCCACTGTACTTAAACATCCCAACATGCTGCTGCTGTTCCCTACTCCCACTGTACCTAAACATCCCAACATGCTGCTGTTCCGTACTCCCATTGTACCTAAACATCCCAACATGCTGCTGCTGTTCCCTACTCCCATTGTACCTAAACATACCAACATGCTGCTGTTCCCTACTCCCACTCCACCTAAACATCCCAACATGCTGCTGTCACTGTTTCTTATTCCCACTGAACCTAAACATCCCAACATGCTCCTGCTGTTTCCTACTCCCACTGTACCTAAACATCCCAACATGCTGCTTCCACTGTTCCCTACTCCCACTGTACCTAAACATCCCAACATGCTGCTGCTGTTCCCTACTCCCACGGTACCTATCCCAACATGCTGCTGCTGTTCCCGACTCCCACTGTATCTAAACATTCCAACATGCTGCTGTCACTGTTTCCTACTCCTACTGTACCTAAACATCCCAGCATGCTGCTTCAGCTTTTCACTACTCCCACTGTACCTAAACATCCCAACATGCTGCTGCTGTTCCCTACTCCCATTGTTCCTTAACATCCCAACATGCTGCTGCTGTTCCCTCCTCCCACTGTACCTAAACATCCCAACATGCTGCTGTCACTGTTTCTTATTCCCACTGTACCTAAACATCCCAACATGCTACTGCTGTTCCCTTCTCCCACTGTACCTAAACATCCCAACATGCTGCTGTTCCCTAATCCCACTGTACCTAAAAATCCCAACATGCTGCTGCTGTTCCTTACTCCCACTGTACCTAAACATCCCAACATGCTGCTGCTGTTCCTTACTCCCACTGTACCTAAACATCCCAACATGCTGCTGCTGTTCCTTACTCCCACTGTACCTAAACATCCCAACATGCTGCTGCTGTTCCCGACTCCCACTGTATCTAAACATTCCAACATGCTGCTGTCACTGTTTCTTACTCCCACTGTACCTAAACATCTCAACATGCTGCTGTTCCCTAATCCCACTGTACCTAAACATCCCAACATGCTGCTTCCGCTGTTCCCTAGTCCCACTGTACCTAAACATCCCAACATGCTGCTGCTGTTCCCTACTCCCACTGTACCTAAACATCCCAACATGCTGCTGCTGTTCCCTACTCCCACTGTACCTAAACATCCCAACATACTACTTCCACTGTTCCCTACTCCCACTGTACCTAAGCATCCCAACATGCTGCTGCTGTTCCCTACTTCCACTGTACCTAAACATCCCAACATGCTGCTGTTCCCTACTCCCATTGTACCTAAACATCCCAACATGCTGCTGCTGTTCCCTACTCCCACTGTACCTGAACATCCCAACATGCTGCTGTTCCCTACTCCCACTGTACCTAAACATCCCAACATGCTGCTACTGTTCCCTACTCCCACTGTCCCTAAACATCCCAACATGCTGCTGTTCCCTACTCCCACTGTACCTAAACATCCCAACATGCTGCTGCTGTTCCCTACTTCCACTGTACCTAAACATCCCAACATGCTGCTTCCGCTATTTCCTACTCCCACTGTACCTAAACATCCAGACATGCTGCTGCTGTTCCCTACTCCCACTGTACCTAAACATCCCAAAATGCTGCTGTTCCCTTTTCCCACTGTACCTAAACATCCCAACATGCTGCTGTCACTGTTTCTTATTCCCACTGTACCTAAACATCCCAACATGCTGCTGCTCTTCCCTACTTCCACTGTACCTAAACATCACAACATGCTGCTTCTGTTCCCTACTCCCACTGTACCTAAACATCTCAACATGCTGCTGTTCCCTACTCTCACTGTACCTAAACATCCCAACATGCCGCTGCTGTTCCCTACTCCCAGTGTACCTAAACATCCCAACATGCTGCTGCTGTTCCCTTCTCCCACTGTACCTAAACATCCCAACATGCTGCTTCCGCTGTTCCCTACTCCCACTGTACCTAAACATCCCAACATGCTATTGCTGTTCCCTACTCCCACTGTACCTAAACATCCCAACAT
Organism: Protopterus annectens; assembly: GCF_019279795.1. NCBI lineage: Eukaryota > Metazoa > Chordata > Ceratodontiformes > Protopteridae > Protopterus > Protopterus annectens. Next base: position 155,844,301 of record NC_056739.1, read on the forward strand.
GCTGCTGTTCCCTAATCCCACTGTACCTAATCATCTCAACATGCTGCTGTTCCCTACTCCCACTGTACCTAAACATCCCAACATGCTGCTGCTGTTGCCTACTCCCACTGTATCTAAACATCCCAACATGCTGCTGTTCCCTAATCTCACTGTACCTAAAAATCCCAACATGCTGCTGCTGTTCCATACTCCCACTGTACCTAAACATCCCAACATGCTGCTGCCGTTCCCTACTCCCACTGTATCTAAACATCCCAACATGCTGCTGTTCCCTAATCCCACTCTACCTAAATATCCAAACATGCTGCTGATGTTCCGTACTCCCACTGTACCACATCTCACATCTGTCCAAATTTTTGCAGAATGTGCAGAGTTTTGCCTCATATTTTTGTTCTGTTCCTCATAATATTTGGGATTTTCTGGCAAATCACTTGGATGATCTGAGGACTGAAGTCACTAAATAATGACATACTTTTGAATTTCAGACTTCAAATCCTTCAGAAAAATGTATGTTAAAATAAACCCTGCTATTTTAGCAACTTTCTAAGTTTATAAAAGCATTATTTAAAATCTGTCCCTATTTTGAGGCCTTTGTCCCCCCATTTTGTCAGGCTTTGTCCAGATTTCTAACACAAAAAGGTTCAGAGGTATGCACTGTACCTAAGACTCCCAACACACTGCTGTTGCTGTTCCCTACTCCCACTCTACCTAAGCATCCCAACATGCTGCTACTACTGTTCCCTACTCCCACTGTACCTAAACCACGCAACATGCTGCTGCTGCTGTTCCCTACACCCACTGTATCTAAACAACCCAACATGCTGCTGCCACTGTTCCCTACTCCCACTGTACCTAAGGATCCTAACATGCTATTACTGCTGTTCCCTACTCCCACTGTATCTAAGCATCCCAACATGCTGCTGCAGCTGCTCTCTACTCCCACTGTACCTAAACATCCCAACATGTTGCTGCCATTGTTCCTTACTCCAACTGTACCTAAGCATCCTAACATGCTGCTACTGCTGTTTCCTACTTCCACTGTACCTAAGCATCCTAAAATGCTGCTGCCACTGTTCCCTATTCCCACTATACCCAAGAATCCCAATCACTGGATGATTTCAACTACCCTGCCATTAGCTGGGAAAACTACTTGTGTACCAACACCTTTGCCCAACGGTTCTTGGAATTCATAAATTCCAATGCCCTGGATCAACTAATCCATAGTTCCACCAGGGGCTCCAATATTCTAGACCTGGTCATTACCAACATGGGAAATCGATGCTCCACACCTATGGTCAGCCCAGCGTTGGTCAGGTCTGACCATAAGCTAATCACCCTTGACATCCACATACCTCCCCCACCCCCCAGTAAGGAAACCTCTGTAAAAAACTTCTCCAAAGCCAACTTCATGTTACTCAAGTCAGAAGTGACAAATTTCATGACACCCATGAAGGAATCCTACACTAAGGCACTGTATGAGCACATCCACTCATGCATGAATCGTGCCATCCCAAATAGAACCAGGACACTCTTCTCCAAAAAAAGTAAGCCAATCTGGTGGTCCCCTGCCATACACAAACTTTACAACAAAAGGAAGAAACTGTTGCAGAAAAGACGAAAATCCCAGGATGCAAAAAACTCCCTTACCAGTCTTGGTAAGAAGCTGAGATCCCTCATAAAATCCTCAAAAGCTAGTTACGAAAATAAAATTGCCAAAGATTCGAAAGACAACCACAAGGCATTCTATAGCCATGTCAAGAATCTAAATGGCAATGCTCAGATCTGCTTTGAGCTACAACAGAATAGCATTAAATATACTGATCCCAAGGATATTTCCAATATCCTGGCAGATCGATTCAGTGCAAACTTCACCCCCTCTCACCCCATAAAGGGCCCATCTCAATACTCGAAAGATAGCCAAATTCTGGTAATACTGGCCACACAGGTAAAAAACGTTCTTTTCAAAAATACAGCATCCATGGGACCAGACGACATCCCGGGCTGTGTACTACATGAACTACAAAATTAACTGGTACCTCAACTAAGTGTCATATTTAATCATCGCCTCACCTCAGGCTTCATGCCCACTGAGTGGCGCACAGCTACAGTTATCCCAATCCACAAGGGGGGATCAACCTTGGATCCTGGGAACTACCGCCCCATCCGTCTGACGAGCCTGATTTGCAAGGCCATGGAACGTATTATCATGGAACTTATAAACAAAGACATTGGCAACCTTCAAACACTGGACTCCACCCCGTTTGGGTTCATGAACGGACGATCTTTGCTCCTGAACCTGATTGACTTCTTTGAATCAGTCTCCAGGGCTGTGGGCAAGGGTAAGGTGGTCCACACATCCTATCTAGACCTCACCAAGGCCTTCAACACCATCCCCCACTCTGGAATCATAGATAAACTTACTAAGCTGGGCATTAATCCCTACGTCACTCGATGGGTTGCCAACTGGCTTACTGCAGAACCCACACTGTAAAAGTAGCTGACTCCAAATCCAGCTCCAGACAAGTGACAAGTGGAGTACCTCAGGGTTCAGTCCTGGGACCACTCTTGTTTGGCATCTACTTCTCTGAAGTACAGGCCAACACTAAGGAACTCTGGCTGGCAAAGTTCACAGATGACTGCAAACTGGGAGCCATTATTGAATCCCCAAATGATGTGGATATTGTACAAAAGGGCCTTAAATAAACAGATGCTTGGTGCCAGAGCCATGGGCTCAAGCTCAATGCCAAGAAATGTATAGTTATCCCCTTTGGGAAAAAACATGTACCTGTGAATTACCACATAGGTGGCAGTACACTAAACACCAAAAGTATGATAAGAGACTTAGGGACACAGGTAGACAGTGGTCTCAACTTCGATAACCACATCACCACAACAGTCAGAAAATCCTTCTATGTGGCACACCTCATCACTAAGGGCTTTTCATCCAGAAAAAAGGAGGTCATTGTCCCACTGTACTCATCCCTCATTATACCCATTATGGGATACAACGCCCAGTTTGGTATGTACCTGTCAAGACATCTGCAACAACTGGAAAGGCCGCAGAAATATATCACTAAAAGAATCACAGGCCTAAAGCAGATGCCCTATGCTGATCATCTAAAAAAACTCCAGATATACTCTGATGCATATCGTCTACTCAGAGGCGATCTTTGCTTAACATACAAGGCCATGTCAAACCCAGAGCTGTTGGACATACTACTCCTAAAGAAATAAATCCCTCAGAGCCACATGCTCCAGGGATCTAAACCTTGTAAACATAATGATCAAAACATGCTGGAGGGACAGGTTCCTGACCAAGAGACTCCCCAGATTCTGAAATAGACTGCCTATACATGTCAAGCAGAGCGCCTCATTGGCCCTCTTCAAAAGGAACCTTGACGGTTGGACTGGAAATAGGAAATTCAACCCGGGATCACATCAGTTGCCCTGCTAGACAGGGGTCCAGGGAAGTAAATATTGTGGGAAGAAATATCCAGGGAATTGTTATGGCTAGGCTTGTATAGGCCCTAGGGCCAATAGCCTAGTACCAACCTATGAACCTATGCTACTGCCGCTGTTATCTACTCCCACTGTACGTCAGCATCCTAACATGCTGCTACTGCTGTTCCCTACTCCCACTGTACCTAAGCATCCTAACATGCTGCTACTGCTGTTCCCTACTCCCACTGTACCTAAACATCCCAACATGCTGCTGCTGTTCCCTACTCCCACTGTACCTAAACATCCCAACATGCTGCTGCTGTTCCCTACTCCCACTGTACCTAAACATCCCAAAATGCTGCTGCTGTTTCCTACTCCCTCTGTACCTAAACATCCCAACATGCTGCTGTCACTGTTACCTACTCCCACTGTACCTAAACCTCCCAACATGCTGCTGCTGTTCCCTACTCCCACTGCACCTAAATATCCCAACATGCTGCTACTGCTGTTCCCTACTCCCACTGTATCTAAATATCCCAACATGCTGCTGTCACTGTTTCTTATCCCCACTGAACCTAAACATCCCAACATGCTGCTTCCACTGTTCCCTACTCCCACTGTACCTAAACATCCCAACATGCTGCTGCTGTTCCCTACTCCCACTGTACCTAAACATCCCAACATGCTGCTGCTGTTCCCTACTCCTACTGTATTTAAACATCCCAACATGCTGCTGTCACTGTTTCCTACTCCCACTGTACCTAAACCTCCTAACATGCTGCTGCTGTTCCCTACTCCCACTGTACCTAAACATCCCAAAATGCTGCTGCTGTTTCCTACTCCCACTGTACCTAAACATCCCAACATGCTGTTGTCACTGTTTCTTATTCCCACTGTACCTAAACATCCCAGCATGCTGCTTCAGCTGTTCAGTTCTCTCACTGCACCTAAACATCCCAACATGCTGCTGAGGTTCCCTACTCCCACTGTACCTAAACATCCCAACATGCTGTTGTTGTTCCCTACTCCCACTGTACCTAAACATCCCAACATGCTGCTGCTGTTCCCTACTCCCACTGTATCTAAACATCCCAACATGCTACTGTCACTGTTTCCTACTCCCGCTGTACCTATCCCAACATGCTGCTGCTGTTTCTTACTCCCACTGTACCTAAACATCCCAACATGCTGCTGCTGTTCCCTACTCCCACTGTATCTAAACATCCCAACATGCTGCTGTCACTGTTTCCTACTCACACTGTACCTATCCCAACATGCTGCTGCTGTTCCCTACTCCCACCGTACCTAAACGTCCCAACATGGTGCTGCTGTTCCCTACTCCCACTGTACCTAAACATCCCAACATGCTGCTGCTGTTCCCTCTTCCCACTGTACCTAAACATCCCAACATGCTGCTGCTGTTCCCTCCTCCCACTGTACCTAAACATCCCAACATGCTGCTGTTCCCTACTCCCATTATACCTAAACATCCCAACATGCTGCTGCTGTTCCCTACTCCCACTGTACCTAAACATCCCAACATGCTGCTGTTCCCTACTCCCCCTGTACCTACACATCCCAACATGCTGCTGCTGTTTCCTATTCCCACTGTACCTAAACATCCCAACATGCTGCTGTCACTGTTCCTTACTCACACTGTACCTAAACATCCTAACATGCTGCTACTGCTGTTCCCTACTCTCACTGTACCTAAACATCCCAACATGCTGCTGCTGTTCCCTACTCCCACTGTACCTAAACATCCCAACATGCTGCTGTTACTGTTCCCTACTCCCACTGTACCTGAACATCCCAACATGCTGCTGCTGTTCCCTACTCCCACTGTACCTAAACATCGCAACATGCTGCTACTGCTGTTCCCTACTCCCACTGTACCTAAACATCCCAACATGCTGCTACTGCTGTTCCCTACTCCCACTGTATCTAAACATCCCAACATGCTGCTGTCACTGTTTCTTATTCCCACTGAACCTAAACATCCCAACATGCTGCTGCTGTTTCCTACTCCCACTGTACCTAAACATCCCAACATGCTGCTGCTGTTCCCTACTCCCACGGTACCTAAACATCCCAACATGCTGCTGTTCCCTACTCCCACTGTACCTAAACATCCCAACATGCTGCTGCTGTTCCCTACTTCCACTGTACCTAAACATCCCAACATGCTGCTGCTGTTCCCTACTCCCACTGTACCTAAACATCCCAACATGCTGCTGCTGTTCCCTTCTCCCACTGTACCTAAACATCCCAACATGCTGCTGTTCCCTACTCCCATTGTACCTAAACATCCCAACATGGTGCTGCTGTTCCCTACTCCCACTGTACCTAAACATCCCAACATGCTGCTGCTGTTCCCCACTCCCACTGTACCTAAACATCCCAACATGCTGCTGCTGTTCCCTACTCCCACTGTACCTAAACATCCCAACATGCTGATGTCACTGTTCCCTACTCCCACTGTATCTCAACATCCTAACATGCTGCTACTGCTGTTCCCTACTCCCACTGTACCTAAACATCCCAACATGCTGCTACTGCTATTCCCTACTCCCACAGTATCTAAACATCCCAGCATGCTGCTGTCACTGTTTCTTATTCCCACTGAACCTAAACATCCCAACATGCTGCTGCTGTTTTCTACTCCCTCTGTACCTAAACATCCCAACATGCTGCTGCTGTTCCCTACTCCCACTGTACCTAAACATCCCAACATGCTGCTGTTCCCTACTCCCACTGTACCTAAACATCACAACATGCTGCTGTTCCCTACTCCCACTGTACCTAAACATCCCAGCATGCTGGTGCTGTCCCTACTTCCACTGTACCTAAACATCCCAACATGCTGCTGCTGTTCCCCACTCCCACTGTACCTAAACATCCCAACATGCTGCTGCTGTTCCCTACTCCCACTGTACCTAAACATCCCAACATGCTGATGTCACTGTTCCCTACTCCCACTGTACCTAAACATCCTAACATGCTGCTACTGCTGTTCCCTACTCCCACTGTACCTAAACATCCCAACATGCTGCTACTGCTGTTCCCTACTCCCACAGTATCTAAACATCCCAGCATGCTGCTGTCACTGTTTCTTATTCCCACTGAACCTAAACATCCGAACATGCTGCTGCTGTTTTCTACTCCCTCTGTACCTAAACATCCCAACATGCTGCTGCTGTTCCCTACTCCCACTGTACCTAAACATCCCAACATGCTGATGTCACTGTTCCCTACTCCCACTGTACCTAAACATCCTAACATGCTGCTTCTGCTGTTCCCTACTCCCACTGTACATAAACATCCCAACATGCTGCTGCTGTTCCCTACTCCCACTGTACCTAAACATCCCAACATGCTGCTGTTCCCTACTCCCACTGTACCTAAACCTCCCAACATGCTGCTGTCACTGTTTCCTCCTCCCACTGTACCTAAACATCCCAACATGCTGCTGTTCCCTACTCCCACTGTACCTAAACATCCCAACATGCTGCTGTTCCTTACTCCCACTGTACCTAAACATCCCAGCATGCTGGTGCTGTCCCTACTTCCACTGTACCTAAACATCCCAACATGCTGCTGCTGTTCCCTACTCCCACTGTACCTAAACATCCCAACATGCTGCTGCTGTGCCCTACTCCCACTGTACCTAAACATCCCAACATGTTGCTGCTGTTCCCTACTCCCACTGTAGCTAAACATCCCAACATGCTGCTGCTGTCCCAACTCCCACTGTACCTAAACATCCCAACATGCTGCTCTCACTGTTTCTTATTCCCACTGTACTTAAACATCCGAACATGCTGTTTCCGCTGTTCTCTAGTCCCACTGTACCTAAACATCCCAACATGCTGCTGCTGTTCCCTACTCCCACTGCACCTAAACATCCCAACATGCTGCTTCCGCTGTTCCCTACTCCCACTGTACCTAAACATCCCAACATGCTGCTTCCGCTGTTCCCTAGTCCCACTTTACCTAAACATCCCAACATGCTGCTGCTGTTCCCTACTCCCACTGTACCTAAACATCCCAACATGCTGCTTCCACTGTTCCCTACTCCCACTGTACCTAAACATCCCAACATACTGCTTCCACTGTTCCCTACTCCCACTGTACCTAAACATCCCAACATGCTGCTGCTGTTCCCTACTCCCACTGTACCTAAACATCCCAACATGCTGCTGCTGTTCCCTACTCTCACTGTACCTAAACATCCCAACATGCTGCTGTTCCCTACTCCCATTGTACCTAAACATCCCAACATGCTGCTGCTGTTCTCTACTCCCATTGTACCTAAACATCCCAACATGCTGCTGTTTCCTACTCCCACTGTACCTAAACATCCCAACATGCTGCTGCTGTACCCTACTCCCACTGTACCTAAACATCCCAACATGCTGCTGTTCCCTACTCCCACTGTACCTAAACATCCCAACATGCTGCTGTCACTGTTTCTTATTCCCACTTTACCTAAACAGCCCAACATGCTGCTGCTGTTTCCTACTCCCACTGTACCTAAACATCCCAACATGCTGCTGCTGTTCCCTACTCCCACTGTACCTAAACATCCCAACATGCTGCTGTTCCCTACTCCCACTGTACCTAAACAGCCCAACATGCCGCTGCTGTTCCCTACTCCCACTGTACCTAAACATCCCAACATGCTGCTGCTGTTCCCTACTCCCACTGTACCTAAAAATCCCAACATGCTGCTGCTGTTCCCTACACCCACTGTACCTTAACATCCCAACATGCTGCTGTCACTGTTTCCTACTCCCACTGTATCTAAACATCCCAACATGCTGCTGTTCCCTACTCCCATTGTACCTAAATATCCAAACATGCTTCTGCTGTTCCCTACTCCCAATGTACCATACCTCACAACTGTCCAAATTTTTGCAGAATGTGCAGAGTTTTGCCTCATATTTTTGGTCTGTTCCTCATAATATTTGGGATTTTCTGGCAAATCACTGGGATGATCTGAGGAATGAAGTCACTAAATAATGACAAACTTTTGAATTTCAGACTTCAAATCCTTCAGAAAAATGTATGTTAAAACAAACCCTGCTATTTTAGCAGCTTTCTAAGTTTATGAAAGCAATATTTAAAATCTGTCCCTAGTTTGAGGCCTTTGTCCCCCCATTTTGTCAGGCTTTGTCCAGATTTCTAACACAAAAAGGTTCAGAGGTATGCACTGTACCTAAGACTCCCAACACGCTGCTGTCGCTGTTCCCTACTCCCACTCTACCTAAGCATCCCAACATGCTGCTACTACTGTTCCCTTCTCCCACTGTACCTAAACAACGCAACATGCTGCTGCTGCTGTTCCCTACACCCACTGTACCTAAACAACCCAACATGCTGCTGCCACTGTTCCCTACTCCCACTGTACCTAAGGATCCTAACATGCTACTACTGCTGTTCCCTACTCCCACTGTATCTAAGCATCCCAACATGCTGCTGCCGCTGCTCCCTACTCCCACTGTACCTAAACATCCCAACATGTTGCTGCCATTGTTCCTTACTCCAACTGTACCTAAGCATCCTAACATGCTGCTACTGCTGTTTCCTACTTCCACTGTACCTAAGCATCCTAAAATGCTGCTGCCACTGTTCCCTACTCTCACTATACCTAAGAATCCCAATCACTGGATGATTTCAACTACCCTGCCATTAACTGGGAAAACTACTTGTGTACCAACACCTTTGCCCAACGGTTCTTGGAATTCATAAATTCCAATGCCCTGGATCAACTAATCCATAATTCCACCAGGGGCTCCAATATCCTAGACCTGGTCATTACCAACATGGGAAATCGATGCTCCACACCTATGGCCAGCCCAGCGTTGGTCAGGTCTGACCATAAGCTAATCACCCTTGACATCCACATCCCTCCCCCATCCCCCAGTAAGGAAACCTCTGTAAAAAACTTCTCCAAAGCCAACTTCATGTTACTCAAGTCAGAAGTGACAAATTTCATGACACCCATGAAGAATGGAACTAAAAGTTCTACTGCGGAATCCTACACTACGGCACTGTATGAGCACATCCACTCATGCATGAATCGTGCCATCCCAAATAGAACCAGGACACTCTCCTCCAAAAAAAGTAAGCCAATCTGGTGGTCCCCTGCCATACACAAACTTTACAACAAAAGGAAGAAACTGCTGCAGAAAAGATGAAAATCCCAGGATGCAAAAAACTCCCTTACCAGTCTTGGTAAGAAGCTGAGATCCCTCATAAAATCCTCAAAAGCTAGTTACGAAAATAAAATTGCCAAAGATTCCAAAGACAACCACAAGGCATTCTATAGCCATGTCAAGAATCTGAATGGCAATGCTCAGATCTGCTTTGAGCTACAACAGAATAGCATTAAATATACTGATCCCAAGGATATTTCCAATATCCTGGCAGATCGATTCAGTGCAAACTTCACCCCCTCTTACCCCATAAAGGGCCCATCTCAATACTCAAAAGATCGCCAAATTCTGGTAATGCTGGCCACACAGGTAAAAACCGTACTCTTCAAAAATACAGCATCCATGGGACCAGACGACATCCCGGGCTGTGTACTACATGAACTACAAAATTAACTGGTACCTCAACTAAGTGTCATATTTAATCATAGCCTCACCTCAGGCTTCATGCCCACTGAGTGGCGCACAGCTACAATTATCCCACTCCACAAGGGGGGATCAACCTTGGATCCTGGGAACTACCGCTCCATCAGTCTGACGAGCCTGATTTGCAAGGCCATGGAACGTATTATCATGGAACTTATAAACAAAGACATTGGCAACCTTCAAACACTGGACCCCACCCAGTTTGGGTTCATGAACGGCTGATCTTGGCTCCTGAACCTGATTGACTTCTTTGAATCAGTCTCCAGAGCTGTGGGCAAGGGTAAGGTGGTCCACACAGCCTATCTAGACCTCACCAAGGCCTTCAACACCATCCCCCACTCTGGAATCATAGATAAACTTACTAAGCTGGGCATTAATCCCTACGTCACTCGATGGGTTGCCAACTGGCTTACTGCAGAACCCACACTGTAAAAGTAGCTGACTCCAAATCCAGCTCCAGACAAGTGACAAGTGGAGTACCTCAGGGTTCAGTCCTGGGACCACTCTTGTTTGGCATCTACTTCTCTGAAGTACAGGCCAACACTAAGGGACTCTGGCTAGCAAAGTTCGCAGATGACGAGCCATTATTGAATCCCCAAATGATGTGGATATTCTACAAAAGGGCTTTAAAGAAACAGATGCTTGGTGCCAGATTCATGGGCTCAAGCTCAATGCCAAGAAATGTATAGTTATCCCCTTTGGGAAAAAACATGTACCTGTGAATTACCACATAGGTGGTAGAACACTAAACACCGAAAGTGTGATAAGAGACTTAGGGACACAGGTGGACAGTGGTCTCACCTTCGATAACCACATCACCACAACAGTCAGAAAATCCTTCTATGTGGCACACCTCATCACTAAGGGCTTTTCATCCAGAAAAATGGAGGTCATTGTCCCACTGTACTCATCCCTCATTAGACCCATTATAGGATACAATGCCCAATTTGGTATGTACCTGTCAAGACATCTGCAACAACTGGAAAGGCCGCAGAAATATCTCACTAAAAGAATCACAGGCCTAAAGCAGATGCCCTATGCTGATCATCTAAAAAAACTCAAGATATACTCTGATGCATATCGTCTACTCAGAGGCGATCTCTGCTTAACATACAAGGCCATGTCAAACCCAGAGCTGTTGGACATGCTACACTTAAAGAAATCAATCCCTCAGAGCCACATGCTCCAGGGATCTAAACCTTGTCAACACAATGAACAAAACATGCTGGAGGGATAGGTTCCTGACCCAGAGACTCCCCAGATTCTGAAATAGACTGCCCATACATGTCAAGCAGAGCGCCTCTTTGGCCCTCTTCAAAAGGAACCTTGACGATTGGACTGGAGATAGGAAATTCACCCTGGGGATCACATCAGTCACCCTGCTAGACAGGGGTCCAGGGAAGTAAATATTGTGGGAAGAAATATCCAGGGAATTGTTATGGCTAGGCTTGTATAGGCCCAACGGCCAATAGCCTAGTACCAACCTATGAACCTATGCTACTGCCGCTGTTCCCTACTCCCATTGTACCTAAACATCCCAACATGCTGCTGCTGTTTCCTACTCCCACTGTACCTAAACATCCCAACATGCTGCTGCTGTTCCCTACTCCCACTGTACCTAAACATCCCAACATGCTGCTGCTGTTCCCTACTCCCACTGTACCTAAACATCCCAACATGCTGCTCCTGTTCCCTACTCCCACTGTACCTAAACATCCCAACATGCTGCTGCTGTTCCCTACTCCCACTGTACCTAAACATCCCAACATGCTGCTGTTCCCTACTCCCATTGTACCTAAACATCCCAACATGCTGCTGCTGTTCCCTACTCCCACTGTACCTAAACATCCCAACATGCTGCTACTGCTGTTCCCTACTCCCACTGTATCTAAACATCCCAACATGCTGCTGTCACTGTTTCTTATTCCCACTGAACCTAAACATCCCAACATGCTGCTGCTGTTTCCTACTTCCACTGTACCTAAACATCCCAACATGCTGCTGTTCCCTACTCTCACTGTACATAAACATCCCAACATGCTGCTGTTCCCTACTCCCACAGTACCTATACATCCCAACATGCTGCTATTCCCTACTCCCACTGTACCTAAACATCCTAACATGCTGCGGTTCCCTACTCCCACTGTACCTAAACATCCCAACATGCTGCTGCTGTTCCCTGCTTCCACTGTAGCTAAACATCCCAACATGCTGCTGCTGTTCCCTGCTCCCACTGTACTGAAACATCCCAACATGCTGCTGCTGTTCCCTACTCCCACTGTACCTAAACATCCCAACATGCTGCTGTTCCCTACTCCCACTGTTCCTAAACATCCCAACATGCTGCTGCTGTTCCCTACTTCCACTGTACCTAAACATCCCAACATGCTGCTGTTCCCTACTCCCACTGTACCTAAACATCCCAACATGCTGCTGCTGTTCCCTACTTCCACTGTACCTAAACATCCCAACATGCTGCTTCTGCTGTTTCCTACTCCCACTGTACCTAAACATCCCAACATGCTGCTGCTGTTCCCTACTCCCACTGTACCTAAACATCCCAACATGCTGCTGTTCCCTACTCCCACTGTACCTAATCATCCCAACATGCTGCTGCTGTTCCCTACTTCCACTGTACCTAAACATCCCAACATGCTGCTTCCGCTGTTTCCTACTCCCACTGTGCCTAAACATCCCAACATGCTGCTGCTGTTCCCTACTCCCACTGTACCTAAACATCCCAACATGTTGCTGCTGTTCCCTACTCCCACTGTACCTAAACATCCCAACATGCTGCTTCCACTGTTCTCTACTCCCACTGTACCTAAACATCCCAACGTGCTGCTGCTGTTCCCTACTCCCACTGTACCTAAACATCCCAACATGCTGCTCCTGTTCCCTACTCCCACTGTACCTAAACATCCCAACATGCTGTTGTTCCATACTCCCATTGTACCTAAACATCCCAACATGCTGCTGCTGTTCCCTACTCCCATTGTACCTAAACATACCAACATGCTGCTGTTCCCTACTCCCACTGTACCTAAACATCCCAACATACTGCTGTCACTGTTTCTTATTCCCACTGAACCTAAACATCCCAACATGCTGCTGCTGTTTCCTACTCCTACTGTACCTAAACATCCCAACATGCTGCTGCTGTTCCCTACTCCCACGGTACCTATCCCAACATGCTGCTGCTGTTCCCTACTCCCACTGTACCTAAAATCCCAACATGCTTTTGCTGTTCCCTACTCCCACTGTACCTAAACATCCCAGCATGCTGCTTCAGCTGTTCACTACTCGCACTGTACCTAAACATCCCAACATGCTGCTGCTGTTCCCTACTCCCACTGTACCTAAACATCCCAACATGCTGCTGCTGTTTCCTACTCCCACTGCACCTAAACATCCCAATATGCTGCTGCTGTTCCCTACTCCCACTGTACCTAAACATCACAACATGCTGTTGCTGTTTCCTACTCCCACTGTACCTAAACATCCCAACATGCTGCTGCTGTTCCCTACTCCCACTGTACCTAAACATCCCAACATGCTGCTGTTCCCTACTCCCACTGTTCCTAAACATCACAACATGCTGCTACTGCTGTTCCCTACTCCCACTGTACCTAAACATCGCAACATGCTGCTACTGCTGTTCCCTACTCCCACTGTACCTAAACATCCCAACATGCTGCTACTGCTGTTCCCTACTCCCACTGTATCTAAACATCCCAACATGCTGCTGTCGCTGTTTCTTATTCCCACTGAACCTAAACATCCCAACATGCTGCTGCTGTTTCCTACTCCCACTGTACCTAAACATCCCAACATGCTGCTGCTGTTCCCTACTCCCACGGTACCTAAACATCCCAACATGCTGCTGCTGTTCCCTACTCCCACTGTACCTAAACATCCCAACATGCTGTTGTTCCGTACTCCCATTGTACCTAAACATCCCAACATGCTGCTGCTGTTCCCTACTCCCATTGTACCTAAACATACCAACATGCTGCTGTTCCCTACTCCCACTGTACCTAAACATCCCAACATACTGCTGTCACTGTTTCTTATTCCCACTGAACCTAAACATCCCAACATGCTGCTGCTGTTCCCTACTCCCACGGTACCTATCCCAACATGCTGCTGCTGTTCCCTACTCCCACTGTACCTAAAATCCCAACATGCTGCTGCTGTTCCCTACGCCCACTGTACCTAAACATCCCAGCATGCTACTTCAGCTGTTCACTATTCGCTATGTACCTAAACATCCCAATATGCTGCTGCTGTTCCCTACTCCCACTGTACCTAAACATCCCAACATGCTGCTGCTGTTCCCTACTCCCACTGTACCTAAACATCCCAATATGCTGCTGCTGTTCCCTACTCCCACTGTACCTAAACATCCCAACATGCTGCTGCTGTTTCCTACTCCCACTGTACCTAAACATCCCAACATGCTGCTGTTCCCTACTCCCACTGTACCTAAACATCCCAACATGCTGCTGTTCCCTACTCCCACTGTACCTAAACATCCCAACATGCTGCTGTTCCCTACTCCCACTGTACTTAAACATCCCAGCATGGTGCTGCTGTTCCCTACTTCCACTGTACCTAAACATCCCAACATGCTGCTGCTGTTCCCTACTCCCACTGTACCTAAACATCCCAACATGCTGCTGCTGTTCCCTACTCCCACTGTACCTAAACATCCCAACATGCTGCTGCTGTTCCCTACTCCCACTATACCTAAACATCCCAACATGCTGCTGTCACTGTTTCCTACTCCCACTGTACCTAAACCTCCCAACATGCTGCTACTGCTGTTCCCTACTCCCACTATACCTAAACATCCCAACATGCTGCTACTGCTGTTCCCTACTCCCACTGTATCTATACATCCCAACATGCTGCTGTCACTGTTTCTTATTCCCACTGAACCTAAACATCCCAACATGCTGCTTCCACTGTTCCCTACTCCCACTGTACCTAAACATCCCAACATGCTGCTGCTGTTCCCTACTCCCACTGTACCTAAACATCCCAACATGCTGCTGCTGTTCCCTACTCCCACTGTACCTAAACATCCCAACATGTTGTTGCTGTTCCCTACTCCCACTGTACCTAAACATGCCAACATGCTGCTGTTCCCTTTTCTCACTGTACCTAAACATCCCAACATGCTGCTGTTCCCTACTCCCACTGTACTTAAACATCCCAACATGCTGCTGCTGTTCCCTACTCCCAGTGTACCTAAACATCCCAACATGCTGCTTCCGCTGTTTCCTACTCCCACTGTACTTAAACATCCCAACATGCTGCTGCTGTTCCCTACTCTCACTGTACCTAAACATCCCAACATGCCGCTGCTGTTACCTACTCCCACTGTACCTAAACATCCCAACATGCTGCTGCTGTTCCCTACTCCCACTGTACCTAAACATCCTAACATGCTGCTGTCACTGTTTCTTATTCCCACTGTACCTAAACATCCCAGCATGCTGCTTCAGCTGTTCACTACTCCCACTGTACCTAAACATCCCAACATGCTACTCCTGTTCCCTACTCCCACTGTACCTAAACATCCCAACATGCTGCTTCCGCTGTTTCCTACTCCCACTGTACCTAAACATCCCAACATGATGCTGCTGTTCCCTACTCCCACTGTTCCAAAACATCCCAACATGCTGCTGCTGTTACCTACTCTCATTGTACCTAAACATCCCAACATGCTGTTTCCACTGTTCCCTACTCTCACTGTACCTAAACATCCCAACATGTTGCTGCTGTTCCCTACTCCCATGTACCTAAACATCCGAACATGCTGCTGCTGTTCCCTACTCCCACTGTACCTAAACATCCCAACATGCTGTTGGTGTTCCCTACTCCCACTGTACCAAAACATCCCAACATGCTGCTGCTGTTCCCTACTCCCAATGTACCTAAACATCCCAACATGCTTTTGCTGTTCCCTACTAACACTGTATCTAAACATTCCAACATGCTGCTGTCACTGTTTCCTACTCCCACTGTACGTATCCCAATATGCTGCTGCTGTTCCCTACTCCCACTGTATCTAAACATCCCAACATGCTGCTGTCACTGTTTCCTACTCCCACTATACCTATCCCAACATGCTGCTGCTGTTTCCTACTCCCACTGTACCTAAACATCCCAACATGCTGCTGCTGTTCCCTACTCCCACTGTACCTAAACATCCCAACATGCTGCTGCTGTTCCCTACTCCCACTGTACCTAAACATCCCAACATGCTGCTGTTCCCTACTCCCATTGTACCTAAACATCCCAACATGGTGCTGCTGTTCCGTACTCCCACTGTACCTAAACATCCCAACATGGTGCTGCTGTTCCGTACTCCCACTGTACCTAAACATCCCAACATGCTGCTGCTGTTCCGTACTCCCACTGTACCTAAACATCCGAACATGCTGCTTCCTACTCCCACTGTACCTAAACATCCCAACATGCTGCTGCTGTTCCCTACTCCCACTGTACCTAGGCATCCTAACATGCTGCTACTGCTGTTCACTACTCCCACTGTACCTAAACATCCCAACATGCTGCTGCTGTTCCCTACTCCCACTGTACCTAAACATCCCAACATGCTGCTGCTGTTCCCCACTCCCACTGTACCTAAACATCCCAACATGCTGCTTTCGCTGTTTCCTACTCCCACTGTACCTAAACATCCGAACATGCTGCTGCTGTTCCCTATTCCCACTGTACCTAAACATCCCAACATGCTGTCACTGTTCCCTACTCCCACTGTACCTAAACACCCTAACATGCTGCTACTGCTGTTCCCTACTCCCACTGTAGCTAAACATCCCAACATGCTGCTACTGCTGTTCCCTACTCCCACAGTATCTAAACATCCCAGCATGCTGCTGTCACTGTTTCTTATTCCCACTGAACCTAAACATCCCAACATGCTGCTGCTGTTTTCTACTCCCACTGTACCTAAACATCCCAACATGCTGCTTCTGTTCCCTACTCCCATTGTACCTAAACATCCCAACATGCTGCTGTTCCCTACTCCCACTGTACCTAAACATCCCAACATGCTGCTGTTCCCTACTCCCACTGTACCTAAACATCCCAGCATGCTGGTGCTGTCCCTACTTCCACTGTACCTAAACATCCCAACATTCTGCTGCTGTTCCCTACTCCCACTGTACCTAAACATCCCAACATGCTGCTGTTCCCTACTCCCATTGTACCTAAACATCCCAACATGCTGCTGCTGCTGTTCCCTACTCCCACTGTACCTAAACATCCCAACATGCTGCTGCTGTTCCCTACTCCCACTGTACCTAAACATCCCAACATGTTGCTGCTGTTCCCAACTCCCACTGTACCTAAACATCCCAACATGCTGCTCTCACTGTTTCTTATTCCCACTGTACTTAAACATCCCAACATGCTGCTTCCGCTGTTCCCTAGTCCCACTGTACCTAAACATAAAAGATATTGTCTTGCTCCGAAACTACTCAAATGGCTAGAGCTGTCCAACCTACTAACCCTAAACCAACTTACCATAGCCCATTCCATAGTTACCTACCTGATAAATGTCCATCCCTACAGGGCCTAGTACAAACCAACCTTAATTGCAGGACTGTACAATCCTCAAAAAATTACTACTTGAAGTTACAAAATCCAACAACAGTTTTGGAGACTCACTATAGTCTAACTATGTAACTAAATCATGGAACTCCACCCCCCACCCCCACCCCCACCCCCAGAACATACTAACCACAGCAAACGTAATGCACTTCAAAAAACTGCTAAAGTCCCACCTAAATGAGAACTGGTTATGCTGCTGCTCCTCACCCGGCTGAACCCATTTCTCCCCTCCTCTCTCTCTCTCCCTACTCTCCACTTTCAGTATATCTCTATGCTTACTGAATACTTTACTTACTCCTATCCTCACCCTGTCTCTTCCTACTCTCCACTTTCACTATATCTCTATGCTTACTGAATACCTTACTTACTCCTGTCCTCACCCTGTCTCTTCCTACTCCACTTTCACTATATCTCTATACTTACTGAATACCTTACTTACTCCTGTCCTCACCCTGTCTCTTCCTACTCTCCACTTTCACTATATCTCTATACTTACTGAATACCTTACTTACTCCTGTCCTCACTCTGTCTCTTCCTACTCTCCACTTTCACTATATCTCTATGCTTACTGAATACCTTACTCCTATCCTCACCCTGTCTCTTCCTACTCTCCACTTTCAGTATATCTCTGTACTTACTGAATACCTTACTTACTCCTATCCTCACCCTGTCTCTTCCTACTCTCCACTTTCACTATATCTCTATGCTTACTGAATACCTTACTTACTCCTGTCCTCACCCTGTCTCTTCCTACTCTCCACTTTCACTATATCTCTATGCTTACTGAATACCTTACTTACTCCTATCCTCACCCTGTCTCTTCCTACTCTCCACTTTCACTATATCTCTATGCTTACTGAATACCTTACTTCCTCTCACCCTGTCTCTTCCTACTATCCACTTTCAGTATATCTCTATGCTTACTGAATACCTTACTTACTCCTGTCCTCACCCTGTCTCTTCCTACTCTCCACTTTCACTATATCTCTATGCTTACTGAATACCTTACTTACTCCTGTCCTCACCCTGTCTCTTCCTACTCTCCACTTTCACTATATCTCTATGCTTACTGAGTACCTTACTTACTCCTATCCTCACCCTGTCTCTTCCTACTCTCCACTTTCACTATATCTCTATGCTTACTGAATACCTTACTTACTCCTGTCCTCACCCTGTCTCTTCCTACTCTCCACTTTCACTATATCTCTATGCTTACTGAATACCTTACTTACTCCTGTCCTCACCCTGTACTCCTGTCCTCACCCTGTCTCTTCCTACTCTCCACTTTCACTATATCTCTATACTTACTGAATACCTTACTTACTCCTGTCCTCACCCTGTCTCTTCCTACTATCCACTTTCAGTATATCTCTATACTTACTGAATACCTTACTTACTCCTATCCTCACCCTGTCTCTTCCTACTATCCACTTTCAGTATATCTCTATGCTTACTGAATACCTTACTTACTCCTGTCCTCACCCTGTCTCTTCCTGCTCTCCACTTTCACTATATCTCTATGCTTACTGAATACCTTACTTACTCCTGTCCTCACCCTGTCTCTTCCTGCTCTCCACTTTCACTATATCTCTATGCTTACTGAATACCTTACTTACTCCTGTCCTCACCCTGTCTCTTCCTACTCTCCACTTTCACTATATCTCTATACTTACTGAATACCTTACTTACTCCTATCCTCACCCTGTCTCTTCCTATTCTGTACTTTCACTATATCTCTGTACTTACTGAATACCTTACTTAATCCTATCCTCACTCTGTCTCTTCCTACTATCCACTTTCACTATATCTCTATACTTACTGAATACCTTACTTACTCCTATCCTCACCCTGTCTCTTCCTACTCTCCACTTTCACTATATCTCTATGCTTACTGAATACCTTACTTACTCCTATCCTCACCCTGTCTCTTCCTGCTCTCCACTTTCACTATATCTCTATGCTTACTGAATACCTTACTTACTCCTATCCTCACCCTGTCTCCTCACCCTGTCTCTTCCTACCTCCACTTTCAGTATATCTCTATGCTTACTGAATACCTTACTTACTCCTATCCTCACCCTGTCTCTTCCTACTCTCCACTTTCACTATATCTCTATGCTTACTGAATACCTTACTTACTCCTATCCTCACCCTGTCTCTTCCTACTATCCACTTTCACTATATCTCTATGCTTACTGAATACCTTACTTACTCCTATCCTCACCCTGTCTCTTCCTACTCTCCACTTTCACTATATCTCTATGCTTACTGAATACCTTACTTACTCCTATCCTCACCCTGTCTCTTCCTACTATCCACTTTCACTATATCTCTATGCTTACTGAATACCTTACTTACTCCTATCCTCACCCTGTCTCTTCCTACTCTCCACTTTCAGTATATCTCTATGCTTACTGATCCTCACCCTGTCTCTTCCTACTCTCCACTTTCACTATATCTCTATGCTTACTGAATACCTTACTTACTCCTGTCCTCACCCTGTCTCTTCCTACTCTCCACTTTCACTATATCTCTATACTTACTGAATACCTTACTTACTCCTGTCCTCACCCTGTCTCTTCCTACTCTCCACTTTCACTATATCTCTATGCTTACTGAATACCTTACTTACTCCTGTCCTCACCCTGTCTCTTCCTACTCTCCACTTTCACTATATCTCTATGCTTACTGAATACCTTACTTACTCCTATCCTCACCCTGTCTCTTCCTACCTCCACTTTCACTATATCTCTATGCTTACTGAATACCTTACTTACTCCTGTCCTCACCCTGTCTCTTCCTACTCTCCACTTTCACTATATCTCTATGCTTACTGAATACCTTACTTACTCCTGTCCTCACCCTGTCTCTTCCTGCTCTCCACTTTCACTATATCTCTATGCTTACTGAATACCTTACTTACTCCTATCCTCACCCTGTCTCTTCCTACTCTCCACTTTCACTATATCTCTATACTTACTGAATACCTTACTTACTCCTGTCCTCACCCTGTCTCTTCCTACTCTCCACTTTCAGTATATCTCTATGCTTACTGAATACCTTACTTACTCCTATCCTCACCCTGTCTCTTCCTACTCCACTTTCAGTATATCTCTGCTTACTGAATACCTTACTTACTCCTATCCTCACCCTGTCTCTTCCTACCTCCACTTTCAGTATATCTCTATGCTTACTGAATACCTTACTTACTCCTATCCTCACCCTGTCTCTTCCTACTCTCCACTTTCACTATTGCTTACTGAATACCTTACTTACTCCTATCCTCACCCTGTCTCTTCCTACTCTCCACTTTCAGTATATCTCTATGCTTACTGAGTACCTTACTTACTCTCATCCTTACGCTGTGTCTCCCTACTCTCCACTTTCAGTATATATCTGATTGCTTACTGATCCCATGTGATTATAAGTATAACAACATAAAGCATAATTTACAATACCAAATAGACATCTCTGAGACATATTAAACTGTTGTATCTCTGAGACACTACTCCACTGAAAGATTTCTTGATACTAAGTGCAACTGTCAAAATATGTGTTACTAAGTTATTCTGTTAGCCTTATTACCAACTTGAACTGTACTGTGTTATGTGCTTTATTACCATAATTTCTCTGTTTCATTATTGATTAAAATACTGACTGTTATGTTGTTATTATGTGGAGCTTTTCTCCCTGGGCCTCCTCTGAAAATGGGCAATTTTGCCTAGTCGGACTTCCCCCGTAAACAAATGTTGAATAAATAAATAATCCTTATTATCCACTGGAATGGATATGCCCTTGAGTTCACTTATGGGTACTACAGTTTGACAATGCCCCATTATAGTCTCCCTTTCCACAAAGAAACAGTCCACAATATGGTTGTCTGTCAGCTGAGGATATGTTAACTGCTGCTTGTATTTCCTCCATTGGCACAGTTTGTCACAGCATGCAGCACTGGAGGCACCAGCTGATTTCAGCCTTGTGGATCCTGAACCAGTTCCTCACCATTACACTGCTGCATGTGGAGGAGCATATCTCTCACCCCTGGACCGTACAGGAGAGGACCAGCACCAAGCAGGCATTTTACAACACTGTGCAGTTCCCTGAGGTTCCTAGAGCATCATCAATGCCCAACCTGATCCATAGGGACCATGATACAGGAATACAAAGGGCTTACACGCCCATAACTACCAGGTCATCTGTAATGTACAGGGCATTATTATAGCAATAACCCACGCCTGGGTGTGGGTAATGCTAAATTTACCCACGGTTGGCGTGGTTTGGTCCCGAGGCCCGAGGACCAAACAAAGCCAACCGTGGGTAAATTTAACATTACCCACACCCAGAAGTGGGTTATTGCTATTATACCATGACATTATTTAAGAAAAGAAACTATTACTTTTCTTAAATAATGGCATAGTATAATGCCTGTTTACTGCCCTTCCGCAGATGTCTGGCATCCATGTAGTTCTGATGTACTGCGCCTGCGCAGTACATCAGAGCTGTGGGCAACAGAAAGCAAGATCTCCGTTGCTTTTAAGTGTCGCTATGTTAAATGAGTTTAACATAGCGAGACAGTTTTAAAATAAGCAACGGACATCTCCGTTGCTTATTTTAACTGTCTCGCTATGTTAAACTCATTTAACATAGCGAGACTAAAAAGCAACGGAGATCTTGCTTTCTCCGTTTTAAAATTGCCGCTATGTTAAATGGATTTAACATGGCGAGACAGCTTTAAAATAAGCAACGGAGATCTCCGCTGCTTATTTTAAAGCTGTCTCGCCATGTTAAACCCATTTAACATAGCGAGACAGTTTAAAACGAGTTATACTAATGGAAAAAAGTCCGGGCGACCGGACCTTTTTCCATTAGTATAACTCGATTTACAACGGGCACGCTGGCCAATCAGCGTGCACGTTTTGGGGGGGTCATGGTATAATTATAATGTGTCTATGCACCACCTATGCTGTTTCCATGATTCCACCATTTGGCACTCATCCAACTTACATCAAAGATTCCTGCAAGCAGATTTGTCACAGGGCCAACTACTTGGTAGGCACATTCACAGATTTGCTAGACTGGTCTAAATGCACAGGAACCATTCAAACAGGTATAATATACTGCTAGTTGTATGTTGCAGGCAATGCTGGGTATACCAGAGTCCTGGTTGATGACCCACCATGTTTAACCCCTAGACAATGCATGAAACAACCTGTAATACAGCACATGTTGATGTAGTATAGTAAAGTGTATGTTTGTCTTACTCGAGAGGCACTTCCCTTGCCTAGATACTGACAATGCACGAAAGGGCCTGTAATACAGCACATGCTGAAGCATGTAATATGGTAAACCGTATGTTTGTCTTACTCGAGAGGCACTTCCCTTGCCTAGATACTTCAGGAGGGACACTGCAGCACAGTCCTGACATGTGCTACTAGATTTCTGTTGTATGTTTCACAACATGGCATTATGTAATGTGTAATGACTTGGAGTGGCACATTAACTTCTTGGCAAGCCCTTCTGTACCAAGTGTGCCAGCAGTGGAAGGGCACGATGAAGAGTCAGGTGAGGATGATGCAGCAGCGGTAGCATCAGAGCTAAAGCAGGGTCTGTCACAATGCATTACAGCACTAGCAAAAGAGGCAACATCTGGTTCACAGCCATGGGTCATGACATAGACAACAGAGAATAAAATGGTGCACAACTGGTCCACAGCCATGGGAGATGACATAGACAACAGAGAATAAAATGGTGCATATCTGGTCCACAGCTATGGGCCATGACACAGAATACAGTGAATGAAATGGTGCACATCTGGTCCACAGCTATGGGCCATGACATAGACAATAGAGAATAAAATGGTGCATATCTGGTCCACAGCTATGGACCATGACACAGAATACAGTGAATAAAATGGTGCACATCTGGTCCACAGCTATGGGCCATGACATAGACAACAGAGAATAAAATGGTGCATATCTGGTCCACAGCTATGGGCCATGACATAGACAACAGAGAATACAATGGTGCATGCAGTGTCACACCCAGTGTGTGGAGGTCAATGCAGAAACTGTGCTTTAGATATGTTTCTAATTATTTGCTTACTGAGTAAACATTCTGGACTCAAATGTCCCTTTCCAGGTCCAACTCAAATGCATTGTCTAAGTTCCTAGCTCAGTCACACAGTAGGCAAATGAAGTTGGAAGGAATCAGACCCTGTACCCTGGACACAACAGACAACTCATTAACAGCTCACAGCTTTACTCCTCTGTGATAACAGCAAGATTTTATCATACAGACACAGTTTAGGGGAGCAGCATTACACATTCATCATTATGTGTTCAGGATGGACAAATTTTCAAGTGCCTGCATTGCTATGAGATGGGATAAGGTCTTGTGAGTGGTTGAGAGAACATTATAAAAGGTGACCATAATACCATTTGACCACAACACTGTGAGATGGGGTATAATAATTGGAGGTAAACATGAGAATCACATACTCTGAGAGGTTGTGGTGAATAAGGGGTCACTCCTTCCAATGGTGAGGTCAGATTGCCATGACATGACCATTGGCATCATCCACTGTGTTAGTTTGCAGTTCTGGGGCTTGGTGCAGTCCCTGGCAGGAAGTGGTAGAACTATGGGAGAGTGTGCATTCATCTTGGCAGGGTGTACTACGTGCTGATCCTGTGGGAGTACCACATGCTGATCCTGTGGGGAGTGCCACATGCTGATCCTGTGGCAGTACCATGTGCTGATCCTGTGGCAGTACCATGTGCTGATCCTGTTTGCGCCATTTCTCACACACTAATCATTAACCATGTGCAAGGAAAGCAGCCTATGTCCTCACATGTGATACAGCAGGGGTACAACTGTGGGACTATGTGTATGTAACCTGATAAGGCACCCCAGATAATCAGCCAGAAAATTGCTGTTGGCCACAACCAGGATAATGCCCATGAATGGGCATGGCAGGCCGAACCCTGGACCTGCAGACGTTGAACATAGGTACAAAAGTCCTTGAAAAGTAGATGCATTCAGCCAAACATCTAGACATTACTATTATAAAATATGAATACCAAGTAACAGGTAATTCTTCTCACTTCCAGTAGGAAAATGGGATACTACTCAGAAACATACTTTTAGAAAACTGAAAGCAGCATACATAATGGAAAAAATATAAGCACATTAGTAGAGTGAGTGTAAAATCTGTAGACTTTAATGACTATATTGAAAAATTCTACCACACAATGTCATTTATTTTTCCTTCAAGAATGGAAATGTAAGATATGTGTCGTCTTTCATGAAATTATTGGTGTCACTAATGTGCTGTTCATGTAGTGCAATTTTCTGCATACTAGACAGCTTCAGAAATCATGCATGATGGGAGGGTATTCAGAAAATTGTGTGAAAATCAAGTCTGAAAATAAGGACATAGCTCCAAAAATAGGGACATCGTGTGCATGTGTAAATTGGGCCAGAAAATAGATATGTTCCACCAAAATATGAACAGTTGAGAGGTCTGATTGGAGGCTATGTGGCCACAATGACAGTAAGGCTGTCTTTTCCAAGGTCTTAGAAATCTGACTTGTGACAATCTGTGTTTGACCTCTCCATATTCTGGCCCTGCCTTAGACACAGAATGCATGGTATCTGGAGGGAGATCAGAGAGTGGTTGCAATGTGTCTCATGGAGGCACCAATGGAAATAACATTTGACACCAGTGACCTCAACAATACTGGCTGCTCCCAATCTCTGTTCTCATTATCAGTGTGCACTTTTTGTTACCAGAATGCATGAAGCACAGTCACCATCTCCACAATGCAGTGGATAGTGTTCGCATGAAACACAGTCACCATTTCCACAATACAGTGGGTAGTGTTCGCATGAAGCAGTCACCATCTCCACAATGAGGTGGGTAGTGTTCACATGAAGCACAGTCACCATCTCTACAATGCAGTGGGTAATGTTCGCATGAAGCACAGTCACCATCTGCACAATGCAGTGGGTAATGTTCGCATGAAGCACAGTCACCATCTGCACAATGCAGTGAGTAGTGTTCGCATGAAGCACAGTCACCATCTCCACAATGCAGTGGGTAGTGTTCACATGAAGCACAGTCACCATCTCCACAATGCAGTGGGTAGTGTTCGCATGAAGCACAGTCACCATCTCCACAATGCAGTGGGTAGTGTTCGCATGAAGCACAGTCACCATCTCCACAATGCAGTGGGTAGTGTTCAGCTGTGCCTGGATCACTGAGTTGCACATCTGCCAAGTGTTACAGCCATATGAAGGATAACCTTGGAGTCATGGCCTGCATTTGTTTATTGTGATGGATGTACGGAATTCAGAGGCAGTGCTAATTTCACATGCTGCATGCCTTGGATAATTATTATTATTATTATTATTCACATTTTGAGGCTGTGTAACTTATAACTTACATAAAGTACTCAAATCTACTTATTGCAAGTTATGATTTATTGAAGTAGTTAGTACGTCTTCACATTTCAAATGAATCTCAGAATTCACATTTCATATGGTTAATCCTCACCATATGTAACAGTACTCAGTCTACATTGAATAATATTAAAATTAAATATAAGCTTTTGCAAAATCGGTGTCTTTCATTATAAGGAGATGCACTTGCTCATTATATAGTTTTGCTGCAGTCTATCAAATGTTGTTTTGCAGAATGCAGTTGGCCACCATATTGCAACTCATTGGAATGTGACAGTATAAATTACTTTATATGTTCTACTCACTTACACTAAGTTACATCATGGTGTGTGTTTCCCCTAAGATTATAGACAGTGGGGTAAATTAATTTGCTCTTTCCCCCACTTTAATGTGATCTCGGAGTTGGTATACTTAAAGTCACTGAGATATGGAAGGTACAAGAAGAAGGCTTCCTGCAAAAATACTTTTTTTTAAGGTTATGTTCCATTTGCCAGTTTTAGTGGATGAAGTCTAGTTTGATGGATTAGGTTTGCTCTACTGAATTTTTACTTAGATGCAGATTGACATTTCAGTAGTGATCCTTGGAAACACTTGATGTTAAGTTGTCTATCTCGCCTTCATTCTTGCTGGTTGGGTTCGGAGCCTATCCTCGGCTCCGACTCGGCCATCTTCAAAAGCTCGAGAGCTGCTTACTGGCTCGAGGCCCCCTCCTATATCCCATGATGCCTGGCACTAGATACCCAGATCTCGTTTGCCGCTTCTGCCACGAGGTTGCGTTTACTGGCTCAGGTCGTAATTTTCATTTTGTTCTTATATTTAGGACTTTTTTGTACTTTGTTAGGTGTACTTTTATTGTTATAGCTCAGAGTAGATTCTATAGCAGTTTGTTAGTGTTTATCCCCCTTCAAAACTTGTTTTCTCCTTAGAGAGTTTTTCCTTTCCCTCCCCCACCCCCGTTTACCTTTCAAAGTAAGCCATTTTAGTTAGAGGCTTATCATTGTTTTATTTTTAAGGTAGACAAAAGTTTTCTTTTTAGTAAATTGTGGTAGCTTGTAGGTCTTATATTATTATAGTGTGTGTGTGTGTGCTGTTAGGGTGTGGTAACTTGTGTGAATTGTGTGTATTTTTTTTTCAGTTACCTACTCTCCACTTTACTTGTTATTTGTATTTGATTTTCCTTTACAGGAATGTCTAAGGACACAAAAGTGTCGGGATTCAAGAAGTGTGACTCATGCTGCCAGAAAATGTCTCTGACAGATGGTCAGACTTCTTGTGTCTACTGCTTGGGCTCCCTACACCTGCAGGACTCTAGCTCAGTGTGTCACGCTTTTAGTCCAAGAGTCCTGCAGGAGCGTAAGAATAAGCTTATCCTGAGGGGTTTGCTTAAACCTGAAGGATCACCGGCCGAGACTCAGTCAGTGAAACCTTCTAAGCCATCGAAGCTGATCCTGTGGCAGTACCATGTGCTGATCCTGTGGCAGTACCATGTGCTGATCATGTTTGCGCCATTTCTCACACACTAATCATTAACCATGAGCAAGGAAAACAGCCTATGTCCTCACATGTGATACAGCAGGGGTACAACTGTGGGACTATGTGTATGTAACCTGATAAGGCACCCCAGATAATCAGCCAGAAAATTGCTGTTGGCCACAACCAGGATAGTGCCCATGAATGGGCATGGCAGGCCGAACCTTGGACCTGCAGACATTGAACATAGGTACAAAAGTCCTTGAAAAGTAGATGCATCCAGCCAAACATCTAGACATTACTATTATAAAATATGAATACCAAATAACAGATAATTCGTCTCACTTCCAGTAGGAAAATGGGATACTACTCAGAAACATACTTTTAGAAAACTGAAAGCAGCATACATAATGGAAAAAATATAAGCACATTAGTAGAGTGAGTGTAAAATCTGTAGACTTTAATGACTGTATTGAAAAATTCTACCACACAATGTCATTTATTTTTCCTTCAAGAATGGAAATGTAAGATATGTGTTGTCTTTCATGAAATTATTGGTGTCACTAATGTGCTGTTCATGTAGTGCAATTTTCTGCATACTAGACAGCTTCAGAAATCATGCATGATGGGAGGGTATTCAGAAAATTGTGTGAAAATCAAGTCTGAAAATAAGGACATAGCTCCAAAAATAGGGACATCGTGTGCATGTGTAAATTGGGCCAGAAAATAGATATGTTCCGCCAAAATATGAACAGTTGAGAGGTCTGATTGGAGGCTATGTGGCCACAATGACAGTAAGGCTGTCTCTTCCAAGGTCTTAGAAATCTGACTTGTGACAATCTGTGTTTGACCTCTCCATATTCTGGCCCTGCCTTAGACACAGAATGCATGGTATCTGGAGGGAGATCAGAGAGTGGTTGCAATGTGTCTCATGGAGGCACCAATGGAGATAACATTTGCCACCAGTGACCTCAACAATACTGGCTGCTCCCAATCTCTGTTCTCATTATCAGTGTGCACTTTTTGTTACCAGAATGCATGAAGCACAGTCACCATCTCCACAATGCAGTGGATAGTGTTCGCATGAAACACAGTCACCATCTCCACAATGCAGTGGGTAGTGTTCGCATGAAGCAGTCACCATCTCCACAATGAGGTGGGTAGTGTTCACATGAAGCACAGTCACCATCTCCACAATGCAGTGGGTAATGTTCGCATGAAGCACAGATGTTATGTGATCCTATCTCGCCTACATTCTGTACTGATGGGTTCGGAGCCGATCCTCGGCTCCGACTCGGCACGCTATGCAATAGAGCGAAGTCTCTAATTGGCTGAGCTATTCTATATCCCAGGATGCACCACCACTAATTCCCCAGATCTCGTTTGCCGCTTACAAAGCAAGGACGTGGTCTCGAGCTTGGCTGAGCTAAGTGCTTTCTTTATTAGGTTTTTCCTGTCAGGAATTTCTTAAATTTAACCAAAAAGCTGTTTTAACAGCTATCGTTGTGTATGAGAGAGTTTTTTGTAGTTTTTTGTGGTAAAATATTGTTTGTTCAGGGAAAGGTTTCCGTTTAAGTTAGAGGGGCCTTCCCCTCGTGCGTGAGTAGACTTTTTTGGGTAGTGTTTGTGAGGTAATCAAGTTCCCGTTTTTAGTTAGAGGGTTCTTGGCCCTCCTGTTGTGTGACCAATACCCTTTTGGTTAACTCATTTTTTTACTGTTAAAGTGTTTGTTCTGATTATTGTGTTTTTTTATAACTGTTTCGCATTATGTCAAAAGAACACAGACCCTCTGGATTTAAAAAATGCACTAGATGCAATTACAAAATGTCTATAACAGACGATCACTCCCTTTGCGTGTACTATTTAGGACCCAAACACCTTCAGGAGTCTTGCAGTGTGTGTCACGCTTTTTCCTCTCGAGTCCTCCAAGAGAGGAAAAATAAATTGATCTTAAAAGGACTTATTAAGCCTTCTTTTGAAGAGGCCTTATCTTCCTCTTCTTCTTCCTCTAAGAAAAAGAAATCGTCGGCTCCGACCAGCCCGTCGGAACCGACCACTAAGAAATCTAGGCAGGCTTCTCCATCGGCTCCACGGACTTCGGAGCCGAGGGCAGAACAGTCTGCCTCGATGCCTCCAGCCTCGACTCCTCTGGCTTCGGAGCCGATGGCTGGAGCTTCGAGAGGCGGATCACCTTCATCGGCTCCGCTGATTTCGGAGCCGATGAGGGTTGTCCTCTCAGACTCTTCCTTGGCGAAGTCCTCTTGACACCGAGGGAAATTACAATGGAGTCTCCTTCGGCACCGATTTTGATAGAGACAATTCGGAGCCGGTCCCCTAGTCCTTCGGAACCGGTGGAGAAGTCTAGTCGGACCCGTTCGATCTCCTCTCGATCCTCCAAGATGTCAGATTCGGACATCGACAGGGTGCTCCAAAGGCTGTTTCAGTCTCCAGTCTTTAAAAAGTTAGTTTCGGCTCCAGCCCAGTCGGCTTCGGAGCTGATGGTCCACCCTTTAGCCTTGGTTCCTCCTCCAACAGCCTCGGCACCGTTGGAGTCGGTGCTGGTGGAGCCGATGGAGGTGTCCGGGTCGGCTCCGACCCTTACTCCTACTCCGGCCTTTGGGTCGGAGTTCGGTACACGGACCTCTTCGGTCGGCCCCGAGGGTGGCGCTTCGGGACCGATGTTTTCGGTTCCGAGCCCCTCTCTCGGTGCGTCGGCTGCAGGAGTGCCGTCTGCTGTTGTGGCTTTGGGGGTCGGACCTTCCCAGGAGTCTGGGGGTCTGGCCTTTAGAGCCATGAGGAGTGCTTTGGCCAAATCTTCTTTGGCTACCTCCACCGTCTCCCCGGCACCTTCCCTAGGCATGGAGACTGGGTCCTTTGTAGTCCCCCTGTCTCAAGACAGCGGAGCCCTGGGGCCTGAGGTCACCCCCATTGAGGGTCCCCCTCTTCCTGGAGGTCCCTCTGAAGAGTCTTCAGAGGAACCCCCAAGAAAAAAACAGTGCAAGAGGAAGCACGTCGACTCCCCTGACGAGTCTATCATCTCCGACACCGATCTTGATGATGCGGAAGGGTCCCCCAAGTTGTCCTCAGATGATGTCTCCTTTGCTGACATCCTGGAAGTCCTCAAGCAACGAGGCGGCTGGCAGACCAAACCCCCTTCCTCTGACGAGTCGGTGTTCCTCAAGGCCTTCGGGGCTCAGCCCTCCACCTCCTGGGTGTCTCCGCCCTTCGATGAGCTCCTGGATTTGGTCTCTTGAAGGGCGTGGGAACATCCAGATTCTGTGGAACCGGTGCCTGCTTGCCCTAACAAATTTTTGTCAGCACCCCCGGAAAAGGAATTTCTCATCAAGGGTGTGGCTGTAGATGCTATGGTGGTGGCATCTGCTACCCAGCAAGATGTGGCAGAGGCTTCGACGTCCGTCCATCCCCCTAATAAGGAGTCTAGGAGCATGGACCGGTACGGGAAGCGCACCTTCTCTTCAGCGGCCTTTACATTAAGGTCTCTGAACTACCTCACGCACTTCACTAGACTTCAGAGGGATCTGATCAAGGAACTCTCAGATACCCTCTCTGGTAACCTGCCTGAGCAGTTAGCTCAGACGGTTAGCTCTCAGTTGGCTACCTTGTCGTCGATATCGAACTCGTCCATGAGGCTCATTTCGTATGCAGCCGAGGGGGCGAGTAGAGCGGTGGGTACGGGTGTTGCTCTACGGAGACAAGCCTGGTTACACCTGTGTCACTTTGCGGAGGCCTTCAAATCTTCCTTTGCCGACGCTCCCTTTGATGGGTCCTCTTTGTTCGAACCCAAGGTAAAGGACACCTTGACCCGCTGTGAACAAGAGGGTAAACCTTTGACTGCCGTAGGAGCACGGTTTTCCTCTCCCTTTCGGCCTTATCCCAAGGCTAAAAGAGGAGGGAAAATGTGGTTCCGTAAATCACAGAAGAATTACCCTTCACAGCAGGACGATCCCCCCTCTAGAGGCAGAGGAGGGGGAAATTTTTCCGGAAGACGCCGTCCCAGAGGCGGCAGAGGCCCCCGCAACACCGGAGACCGCGAGTCCTTTCGTGGCTCTTCAACCTCTCAGCATCCCTGAAGGATTGCCCGACTGTGCAGCTCAGGAGCCAGTCGGGGGTCGTTTTTCGAGGCACCTAAAGGCCTGGGAGAGTATCACCCAGGACCAATGGGTGCTTCGAATTATCACCGGAGGTTATGTCATCCCCTTTTCACACACCCCCTCCATCCAGAAAAATCCTGGACCCCCCACCCAGTCAACGGGATATTGCAGCCATCGAAATTTCAAAGCTGCTTCAAAAAGGAGTCATCCAACCGGTCCCCGTAGACCAGACCGGATTAGGGACTTACTCAAAATTCTTTTTAGTGCCAAAAAAGACCGGGGACTTGAGGCCCATTTTGGATCTCAGCAACCTGAATCGATCAGTCAAGAAGTCCAAGTTCCGGATGGTCACCTTACAATCCATTCTCCTGCTTCTGGAGAAAGGTGTTTGGATGTGCTCCATAGATCTCAAGGACGCCTATTATCACATCCTGGTAAATCAGGCGTCCAGGAGACATCTGCGCTTCAGCCTGGGAGACAGTCATTTCCAGTTCTGCGCACTGCCCTTTGGTCTCACCACAGCCCCCAGGGTGTTCACCAAATGTTTGGCGGTGGTGACTGCTCACCTGAGGAGTCTAGGATTCCAGGTGTTTCAGTATCTAGATGACTGGCTCCTAACTGCCACCTCCAGGCATCTACTATTACAGAACCTAGCAACCACTATATCTCTAGGAACCTCTTTAGGAATCACCTTCAATTGGGCAAAGTCTGTGTTGCTGCCATCTCAGCTTATACGGTTTATCGGGGTAGACATAAACTCAAGGCAAATGCGGGTCTATCTTCCTACAGAGAGAATAGAAACATTACAATCTCAAGTCCGAGCATTGCTCCTCAAACGCCGAGCCCCAGCAAGGATGGTCCTACAACTGTTGGGTTCCATGTCGGCTACCGTTCTCCTTGTGCCCTTAGCAAGATTACACATGAGGATTCTCCAGTGGCTCCTATCGGTCCAGTGGTCGTATCAGGAGCTTCCTCTCAGTCACCGAATTATAATTACGGAGACGTGCAAACAGGACCTCCATTGGTGGCTTACCTCGTCCAACCTGGATCAGGGGCGACCTTTCGTTCCTCCTCCTCCAGTGGCCACTTTGACTACGGACGCCTCCCAGACGGGGTGGGGGGGTCATTACCTGGGCAGGTCAGTTCAAGGCAAGTGGCATCCCGGCGAGACTTCCCTACACATCAACATACTGGAAATGAGAGCAGTGCTTCTGTCGCTCCAAGCACTACACTGCTACCTCCCCCAGGGTATGATTGCCGTTCAGTCCGACAACATGTCAGTAGTCTGGTACCTGAACAAGCAGGGAGGGACCAGGTCCTACCATCTTTGCAGAGAGGCCATGAGAGTATGGAATTGGGCTGTTGCAACCAATCGTTTCTTGGTAGCAACACATATTCCGGGGAGATCCAATGTGATAGCCGACAGGCTGAGCAGAACCATTCTCTCCCCGCACGAGTGGTCTCTAAAGGACAGAGTAGCTTCTCAGATCTTCAGAAGATGGGGAACTCCTTGTTGCGACCTCTTTGCAACCCCTCTCAACACGAAATGTCTACGGTTCTTTTCTCTTACCCCGAGTCGGGGGAGTTTTCCCAAGGACGCCCTAGTCCAAGCTTGGCCCAACGGCTTACTGTACTCCTTTCCTCCGGTTCCCCTTCTTCCCAGGGTGATCCAGAAGGCGATTCACTTGCAGTGCAAGATGATTCTAGTTGCCCCATACTGGCCTCGTCAAGTCTGGCTGCCATTTCTTCGGAAATACGCACTGGACGGCCCATGGTTCCTGGACCAGGTTCCAGATCTCTTGATCCACCAGTCGGGACAGCTTCACCAGTCCCTTCACTCACTGAAATTAACAGCTTGGCTCCTCCACTTCCGACTATAGTCAGGAACCAGGTTTTAGACTCAGAAGTTATACATATCTTGTCCTCAGCCCACAAGGATTCACTAAGAAAGTATAATAGTAAATGGAAGAGATTTGCCATTTGGGCCCAACTCCGGGTTTAGATCCCATTACTGCCCGGTGGCGGACGTTTGAAATTCCTAGCTTCCCTATTCAATCAAGGGTCTTCAGTCTCTACCATTAAGGTTCAATTAGCAGCTATTTCTAATTTTCATGCAAGTACAGACCCACCTTTGATGAGCAATAAATTGTGTAAAGCCTTCATGAAAGGTGCTGGGCTGCTACGTCCTCCAGTTTCTCATCCTGCTCCACCATGGGATCTCAATTTCGTGTTAGGTGCCTTGACCTCTTCCCCCTTGAACCGCAGCAACTTCTGACTTGAAATTTCTTACCTGGAAGACCGCTTTTGGTGGCAATTACATCAGCCAGAAGAGTTTGAACTTCAGGCCCTATGTGTCAACCACTGCATACTTGGTTTTCACAAGGATAGAGTATCCCTTAGGCCCAATCCATCTTTTGTTCCCAAAGTTTGTTCCAGTTTCTGTCTTCAGCAGTCTTTGGAACTTCCAGTTTTCTTCCCCAATTACTCAGACAGAGCAGAATATATCTTCCATTCATTGGATGTCCACAGACAATTGCGTTTCTATTTAGATAGGACGCATCAAACACGAAAAACAGATCAGTTGTTTGTGTCCTTTTCAGACAATAAATTGGGCAAAGCCATCACGAAGGTCACTATTGCCAAGTGGATCAGAAACTGTATTAGTCATATTTATTTATTTATTTATTTTTTTATTTATTTTCTTTCTAATAGAGAGCTTACAACCACTGTGAAAGCTATATAATATAATATAATATTAGTCCAAAATGACAAAAAATACACCGAACCCACAGACATTGCCAACATCCTAGCTGACAGGTTCAGCGCAAACCCCCCCCCCCCCACTAAAAGGGCAAATATCTATCCCAGCAGAGTGCTGCCCCCCTGACATCTCAGATGCTCAAGTAAGAGCCGCTCTCTCCAAAGCAAAAAACACAGCATCAATGGGACCAGATGGTGTCCCGGGCTGCGTCCTACATGAACTCCAAGAAGAGCTAAACCCAAACATAAAACTACTGTTCAATCTCAGCCTTACTACAGGAAATGTACCCAAAGAGTGGCATACAGCAACTGTGGTCCCTCTCCACAAAGGTGGTGCCTCAATGAATCCTGGAAAATATCGCCCCATAAGCCTGACTAGCTTGGTCTGCAAAGCTATGGAAGTATCATCATGGACCTCATAAATAAAGATATTGGGGACCTACAGACACTGGATCCTACCCAGTTCGGCAGATCCTGCCTCTTAAACCTGGTTGATTTCTTTGAAACAGTCACCAAGGCCTTTGACAAGGGAAAGGTGGTCCACACAGCCTACCTGGACCTCGCAAAAGCCTTCGATACAATACCCCACTCGGGCATTATAGATAAGCTCACCAGCTTAAATATAAACCCCTATGTCACTAGATGGGTTGCAAACTGGCTCAAGGACAGAACCCACATGGTTAGAATTGCTGGAGCCATGTCAGACTCCAAACCAGTTACAAGTGGCGTCCCACAACGCTCAGTCCTGGGACCTCTCTTGTTCGGTATATATTTCTCGGAGGTACAGGCCAACACGGAAGGACTGTGGCTGACCAAGTTCACAATGACTGCAAACTGGGCGCCATAATCGACTCTCCAGCTGACACAAGCATCCTCCAAAAGGGCCTCATAGAAACAGACAACTGGTGCCAGAGCCATGGCCTCAAGGTAAATGCCAAAAAGTGTATAGTCATCCCCTTTGGCAAAAACAAAGTGTCCACAAATTACCCCATAGGTGGTAATCCATTAAGTACCGAAGAAGTAATTAGGGACCTGGGGACCCAAGTTGATAGCAGTCTCTCATTTGACAACCACGTGGCCAAAGTGGTTAGAAAAACATTTTATATAGCCCACCTAATCATGAAGGGATTCACATCTAGATCAGGGGAGGTCATCGTGCCTCTTTACTCATCCCTCATCAGGCCCATAATTGAGTACAATGCCCCTTTTGGGATGTACCTTACCAGACACCTGCAGCAACTGGAGAGACCCGAAAAGTACCTCACCAAGAGGATCAAAGGGCTCAAACAGATGCCATATGCTGCCCGGTTAAAGAAACTCCAGCTCTACTCAGTGGCATACCGCCTGCTCAGAGGTGATCTGTGCCTGACGTATAAAGCCATGTCCAACCCGGAATTAATGGACATGCTGCACCTCAGAAAATCCAAATCCCATCAATCTACCCGCTCGAGAGACTTGAACCTCAGCACTGAAATAAATAGTACATGCTGGAGGGACAGATTCATAACCCAGAGGCTCCCTTCACTCTGGAATAAAATCCCAGTCCAGGTTAGGCAGAGTCCCTCATTGACTCTCTTCAAGAGGAATCTTGATGAGTGGATGGGAGATCGTAGGTTTACCCCGGGTATCACTTCTGTGTCACTGTTAGACAGAGGCACAGTATACTAACCTCGAAAAAGGGCATAGCAAAATTTATTTAAAATGGGTGGCGAAAGCCAAACACACTCTGGCTGGGCTTATAAATGCCCTAGGGCAGATAGCCTAGTATGAACCTATTAACATATGAAAGTTTGCCCGGCTGCTTCACACACTGGAAGCAATCGGGGGGGGGGGGGGGCATCTGTAAATACTCTCACAAGCCTGGCAAAATATAACTACAGATTTGTGAGTGATAAATATAATTAGATAATTTCCAGAGGCTATTCATTTTCCTTTTCCCTTCCTCCAGAAAAAAGAAGAGAGTTCCTGATGCCCCACCTAGTGAATAGGAACCCGCAGCAGCAAAGGTTTCCAAGCGGCTAGTAAAAAGAGTTATTCAACCAATCCCCAAAGGCCTGAGTACAGAGTGTATTTGAGGTTCTTTTTAGTATCCAAGAAAACAGGGGATCCCAGACCCATTCTGGATCTGAGTCTTCTAAATTAGTTTGTAAAACAGACAAAATTCCAGAAGGTCATGATTCAGTCTGTTTTGCCTGTGCTGATGAAGGACAATTGGATGGGCTCCATAGATCTTCAGGATGCATACTATCATGTAAAATAGAGAAGCATGCCAGGATATTTCTCCATTTCCAGCTGGGAGCTAATCATTACCGATTCAGAGCCCGCCTTTTTGTTTCACCATGGCCCCCCGGGGGGGAGGTTGAAGATAATGGCCCTAGTTGCAGCACATCTACACCTGCTAGGGATTAATTTTTTCCCATACCTCAACAATTGGCTTCTAACTGCTACCTCTAAGGATCTGCTGCTTTGTTACCAGGACCTTCTGCTCTATGTAATGCAAAATTTAAGAATTACTCTCAGTCTATCCAAGAGCCATCTGATTCCTACACAACAGACATAATTTATCAGATGCCACCTGGACTCAACACTACAGACTGTCAGTCTCCCTCACACCAGACTCTCTTTGTCTCACAGTTGCACAGGTACTTCACCACCCTTCTCCTCCAGCAAAGTTGATTCGTCAATTTTTAGGTTTGATGGCCTCCACAGTCTTGATATTCCCACTAGCCAGATTCCACATGAGAGTACTCCAGTGGGCCTATCAGTACAATGGTCTCAAAACATCCATCAACTGCTTGCAAGGATTCACATTATTCAGGTCTGCAGAGAACTCATCTCTTCGTGGAATAAGTCCTCGTCAGTAACGAAAGAGTGCTCATTCCATATGGATCCACCTCTAGCCATAGTAATCACAGACGCCTCCCTTCTATTGGAACAGAGGACAATCCAGGGTACCTGATCACCCCTAGAGGTCAGTCTTCGCATAAATATCTTAGAGAGGAGGGTGGTCATCCTAGAGTTGCAGGCATTCCAGGATGTTTTCCCCAAGGGTGTGATTTCCATACAGACAGAAAATATGGCAGTAAAGAAAGGGTACCTCCTAATGCTAAAGTACAGCTATCAGTAACAAGTAAAACAGTATTCAAAATGAAACGCTGTACAACAATGGCCAATGAAGTAAAGTTCTCTTGGAGAATAGATGGTGTGGTTAAATGATATAAAACTTAAAAGTGCAACATATATAGCAAAAAACTTGCATACATTTCCAGTACTTAAATTAAATGCACTTACAAGATATTCACGCTGTGAATGCAGTTATACCATAGCGAAATGTTGGCTCCAAAGTTTCCAGTCTGATGATGGCTTCAAAGTATCCAATCTTTTTGGTCTGATATACAAAGTATCGACAGTGAAGATGTAGTAGCTGCTATGTGACTGTGATGAACTGTGATAACAGCTTAACCAGTCTAACAGATCAAATAAAAGCTTCTAGCTTTAATGGCAGTTAAAATCCTTTTATTGTAGGAAAAGTTAAAATCTTCATGTCAAGTTAAAATCTTGATGTAGAATAAAACAGTCCCTCTGTATTCCAAACTATGAGCGCTTTCGGTATCTTCTTCAGATCGTAGAGATTGGGACTGGAAGTTCCTTTTTATAGTGCTTGCTTCCTTTACTGTTGAGATAATCATTCAATCATCACACTGTCAATCAGCTGTTTAAACGCAACAATCCTCTTTCCTCTCAGCTGGGGGTGTTCCATTTCCTATACCTTTTGCTTTTGAGGGGTTTGACCAGTCATGAATTATTAAGCCAGACACACCTCCATGTTAGCTGATAGTTGGTCTTCTAGCTTTTAGTATAGGTTTCAGTGGAATGATGTTATTCAAGCCTGGCTCAATATCAGCACGGAGGTTCACAGTTCACTTACTCTCCCTGCATTCAGTAATATTTTCAATGTCGCCTTTCCTTATTCCACTATATACATTCTCTGTCACCTTATAAGTGAAAGAATGACCAACATTTCTTTCAGCATGCGTTGCTAAAGCATTATGTGGATCTTTATTGAGAATGTCTCTTTGATGTCTCAAAATGCGATTTTTAAACATCTGATTAGTTTTTCCTACATAGAATGCAGGGCATAGTTTACAGGTAGCCATGTACACCACATTTGGGGTTATACAAGTGGCTTTGGCATTAAAGGTGTATTTCTTCTTTGTCCTTGGATGTTCAAATTCGTTATTACAGTCAATCAGTGGG
This sequence comes from Protopterus annectens, assembly GCF_019279795.1. Taxonomy (NCBI): domain Eukaryota; kingdom Metazoa; phylum Chordata; order Ceratodontiformes; family Protopteridae; genus Protopterus; species Protopterus annectens. The sequence continues at coordinate 155,883,083 of NC_056739.1, forward strand.
CATGCTGTGCAGTGGCCACACTTGAACGTGCCTTTATGTCCAACGATTTTATGTTTGCTAAACCCATCCTTTGTGCAAAGTAACCTCTTTAAATTTTTCTTATTCTTGTAGCCAAAGCATGGTGTTTCACCTACAATGTCTTTTAGCTTGGCATCCTGGGTGAGGATTGGCCAAAACTGCCTTATTATGGATTTAACTTGTGTGTTGTCTGTGCTGTAAGTTAACATCACTCTGGTGGTTCTGTCTTCTGTCTTGTTTTTTTTTTGGGATAACTTCTTGAACATTCACATCTTTTTCATTATAGCCTCTCTTTATTAGGTTTTGTTGTAGAAACAAAATTTCCTTTTCTCTTGTCTCATCTTTGCTACATCTTTTATGTATTCTTTGTGTTTCATTTCGCATAATATTTTTAGTGACATGTTTAGGATGCATGCTGCTTTTCAACAAGTAATAATTTTTCCATGTATTTTTTCGGTGTAATTCGGTTTCCAATATGTTTTCGTTAAGAATAACATTCATATCCAAAAATGCAACTTGATTATGAGAGTGTTCTGCTGTAAAGCTTAAAAAAGTAGTAGTCCTATTTAGATATTGATGGAATGATTCAAATTGTGGTACGGTTCCTTCCCATAAAATAAAAAGATCATCCACAATCGACCATAAAATTTGATGCATTCATACCATGGATTATTTGAGTTCAATACATGCTCCAATTCCCAGTCTGCAAGCACAAGATTTGAGTAGCTGTTCACACAAAGGGTGCCCATGGCTACCCTCCATTTTTGCCAATAGATTGATGTACCATACACAAAATAACTATTTTCCAGTATTAAATCTAATAAAGCACAAATCCTACTGGTTTCATTAACAGTTTTTTTGTGGCTTAAGATCTTTCTTACAGCTTCAACGCCTGCTTCGTTGGGAATGGAAGTGAATAAACTATTCACATCCAGGGTGGTCACAAGTAGGTGGTCATAATCCGTAATGTTATTCATGGTTTGATTTATCTTTCTTAAGAAGTCATCAGTATCCTGCAGAACTGTATCAAAATATTTTAAAATAATTCTCAATTCTTTCTCCACAAATAGTGACATTGTTTCTGTCACCCACCCTTGTCCTGCTACTATAGGCCATAGTGGAGGGTTAGGAAGGTCCTTATGAATCTTAGGAAGTCCATTAATATTCGGAACAGTGGGTTTTGTGATGTTCAAAAAATTGTAAAGGTCCAGATCTACTTGTCGCAGTCAACATATCCTGAAGTAAGGAAGACACTTTTTGTATAGTTCAATTTAACTGGATTGGTGTAACTCTATGGTATGTCTTTTCATCTTGTAACATGGTGGTCATTTTCTTCTTATACCAGTTAGTATCCATAACCACTATAGTACCTCCTTTGATACTTTGTATATCAGACCAAAACGATTGGATACTTTGAAGCCATCATCAGACTGGAAACTTTGGAGCCATCATTTCACTATGGTATAACTGCATTCACAGCATGAATATCTTGTAAGTGCATTTAATTTAAGTACTGGAAATGTATGCAAGTTTTTTGCTATATATGTTGCACTTTTAAGTTTTATATAATTTAACCACACTACCTATTCTCCAAGAGAACTTTACTTCATTGGCCATTGTTGTGCAGCGTTTCATTTTGAATACTGAAAATATGGCAGTAGTCTGGTATATCAACAAACAGGGAGGAACCTGTTCTTATCCCTTTTGTCAAGAGGCTATGAGAATTTGGTGATGGGTGATGTCTTCATGCTGCTTTCTGACAGCAACACACATACCAGGGGCATCCAGTGAATAAGCAGACAAATTGAGCAGAATTATCTTAATGCCTCACTAGTGGTTCTTCAGTTCAGCAGTGACAAGCTTGATTTTCCATTGCTGGGTCAAACCTTCCTGCAACCTCTTTACATCCTACCTGAACAACAAGTATAGCAGTGACTTTACCCTGATCTGTCCACAGGAACAGTCACCAAGGGGTGGTCTAGTCCGAAGTTGGCCCTCACATCTTATAGGTTCAGGTGTTTACTAGATTAATGACCACAAGGGCCTTTTTAAGCCTAGCCATGCATCCCAAATCTCTGACAAATTCTGATTCCCTTGATATGTGTAAGCATGGGCCTGGGAGATGAACCATTTACAGGTTACCTGTGTCCATTAGAGAAATAAGTGCCAAACCAGGGATGAATATCCTGTTTCCCATCCAATTGTCCAATTTGCACTTGAATTGGCTTAGGGAGGAACTCTGCTTCACATGGATGGGGAGCCAGTACAAATAGACGGGGTAGTCTCTGGGATACATACCTATCTCTCCAGCAGGTCCTATTTATATCACTTCTTCTTTATGCCTTTCCCCCATTGCCCCTAATGAACAAATTCATCCAGAAAGCAAGAAAGTGCAAGGCCAGAGTGATCTTCATTTCTCCTTTCTGACTCCAACAAACATGGTTTCCTTTCCTATAGCATCTGCTTGGATCAGTATCCAAACCTATTGCCTCATCCATCAGAATTGCCTCTTCCAGGCCAGACATCCATGAAGTTAACTGCTTGGTTCAACTAGTTCTGACCTTAGCCAGAGACAACAGGCAACAAGCATCAGTTGTTCAGGTCATATCAACTTCTCAGAAACAATCCACAAAAAATGTCTATCATAGAAAATGGAAGAGGATTTTCTATCTGGACAGTGTCAAAGGGATTGGAACCTTTTTTCTGCTCCCACCCCATACATATTAGAGTTTTTGGCTGAACCTTTACAAGTGGTTCTACATATTCTACTATCAAAGTGCAAATGGCTACAATTTCACATTTCCACATACGTCAGCATGACACTTCCATAGCATCTTTAAAACTTTCTAAAGCCTTTTTGAGAGGAACATTTCTCCTACGACTACCAGTCAGAGATCCAGTATGTCCCTGTGACATTACTATCCTGCTCCAAGCATTATCTCAACCACTATTTGAACCAGAAGCATCAGCAGATTTGAATTACTCTCTTGAAAAACAATCTTCCTTGTGGCTGTTACATCCACTAGGCAAATTTCAGAGTTACAGGCCCTTTCCTGCAAACCTCCCTATCTTATATTCCACAAAGACAAAGTTTCATCGAGGACTAATGTATCCTTCCTTCCTAAGGTGGCATCTGAAACAAAATTTAAATCAGTCAATTAACCTACCAGTCTTTTTCCCCAAATTTTCGAACATGATACTAAGCAGATAAACTGTATGGCCCAGTTAGAATGTAGACAATAGATGCAATGAAAACCCCCCCTGTATGGAAATCCACACCAGCGCTCCAAACAAAAGCAAGTAAAAATCCCTACGTTTACCCGGAAGGGTAGGTAGAGGTCATCTACATCTGTGGTGATGGATCCAATGCTTGTCTGGAGCTTGTCTAATTCACCTTCATGTTTGCTGAGGCTGATGTGTGGTGCTGGCTATGGATCTCCTTTGTCAGTGTCAGATTATCCTGTGATTTCTGGTGGTTCAGGGTTGAGATGAAAGTTCTCTACCGATTAATAACTGATGCATGGGTCAACCTTGAAAGGTGTAAGGGTTAGAAGCAAAGATCATACCGTATTTAAAATATCTGTCAGAGATTTATAGGGTTTAAAAATATGCCGCAGCCTGTTCTTCAGAAGTTCAGTTCTTTTTTTCTAAAGACAGATGAGCACTGTCTAACTTTAAGACCTAAAGTGGTCGGCATTTATTACATACAGTAGGTGGGTGTGTTTGGGGAACAAACCAGCCCTTTAGAAGTTTCCATGAGGAAGGAGGGCTTGAGTCAATGGCTTTTGACAAAATTCCCAGTCTTTAAGATCACAAATAGTTAAAATAATTTTGGCACCAAAAATCACAGTGGTAAAACTCTCCTTAATGAATTTAGCTTTTCTGAGCGTGTGTACCATGCCATAAACTATTATGTTTGATATGCCAAAAAGCATTTTCCATAAAAGTATCCTAGACTGTGTCAGAATCTTGCTCATAAAAATAATTATACTTTAAGCTGATTGGACTTGTAAGAGTGCAGCTTGATAGGTTAGTAAAAGACGGTTGAGGTTTCAACCAGTGCTTTCGCGTGAAGCTTCATTGGATCTTCCTAGGTTTATATAGACTGGCTCGCTAAATGCCATGGAGATGTTGGTAACCAGTGCCACTAAAACTGGACAGGGGGAAGGGAATGTAAAGAAGCCAACACAGAAGATTAAAACATTTGTTAAAATAAAACTCCTGGTTAGTATGAAGGCAAAAAACTGTATCAATCTCACCTGAAATTTACAATGAAAAGAGAGAGAGAGAGAATGGTGGGGAGCTACTTCAGGTCTGCATCTCACCTGAAATTTACAATGAAAAGAGAGAGAGAGAGAATGGTGGGCAGCTACTTCAGGTCTGCATCTCACCTGAAATTTACAATGAAAAGAGAGAGAGAGAGAATGCTGGGCAGCTACTTCAGGTCTGCATCTCACCTGAAATTTACAGTGAAAAGAGAGAGAGAGAGAGAATGGTGGGCAGCTACTTCAGGTCTGCATCTCACCTGAAATTTACAATGAAAAGAGAGAGAGAGAGAGAGAATGGTGGGCAGCTACTTCAGGTCTGCATCTCACCTGAAATTTACAATGAAAAGAGAGAGAGAATGGTGGGCAGCTACTTCAGGTCTGCATCTCACCTGAAATTTACAATGAAAAGAGAGAGAGAGAGAATGGTGGGCAGCTACTTCAGGTCTGCATCTCACCTGAAATTTACAATGAAAAGAGAGAGAGAGAGAGAATGGTGGGCAGCTACTTCAGGTCTGCATCTCACCTGAAATTTACAATGAAAAGAGAGAGAGAGAGAATGGTGGGCAGCTACTTCAGGTCTGCATCTCACCTGAAATTTACAATGAAAAGAGAGAGAGAGAATGGTGGGCAGCTACTTCAGGTCTGCATCTCACCTGAAATTTACAATGAAAAGAGAGAGAGAGAGAATGGTGGGCAGCTACTTCAGGTCTGCATCTCACCTGAAATTTACAATGAAAAGAGAGAGAGAGAATGGTGGGCAGCTACTTCAGGTCTGCATCTCACCTGAAATTTACAATGAAAAGAGAGAGAGAGAGAGAATGGTGGGCAGCTACTTCAGGTCTGCATCTCACCTGAAATTTACAATGAAAAGAGAGAGAGAGAGAGAATGGTGGGCAGCTACTTCAGGTCTGCATCTCACCTGAAATTTACAATGAAAAGAGAGAGAGAGAGAATGGTGGGCAGCTACTTCAGGTCTGCATCTCACCTGAAATTTACAATGAAAAGAGAGAGAGAGAGAATGGTGGGCAGCTACTTCAGGTCTGCATCTCACCTGAAATTTACAATGAAAAGAGAGAGAGAGAATGGTGGGCAGCTACTTCAGGTCTGCATCTCACCTGAAATTTACAATGAAAAGAGAGAGAGAGAATGGTGGGCAGCTACTTCAGGTCTGCATCTCACCTGAAATTTACAATGAAAAGAGAGAGAGAGAGAATGGTGGGCAGCTACTTCAGGTCTGCATCTCACCTGAAATTTACAATGAAAAGAGAGAGAGAGAATGGTGGGCAGCTACTTCAGGTCTGCATCTCACCTGAAATTTACAATGAAAAGAGAGAGAGAGAGAATGGTGGGCAGCTACTTCAGGTCTGCATCTCACCTGAAATTTACAATGAAAAAAGAGAGAGAGAATGGTGGGCAGCTACTTCAGGTCTGCATCTCACCTGAAATTTACAATGAAAAGAGAGAGAGAGAGAGAATGGTGGGCAGCTACTTCAGGTCTGCATCTCACCTGAAATTTACAATGAAAAGAGAGAGAGAGAGAATGGTGGGCAGCTACTTCAGGTCTGCATCTCACCTGAAATTTACAATGAAAAGAGAGAGAGAGAGAATGGTGGGCAGCTACTTCAGGTCTGCATCTCACCTGAAATTTACAATGAAAAGAGAGAGAGAGAGAATGGTGGGCAGCTACTTCAGGTCTGCATCTCACCTGAAATTTACAATGAAAAGAGAGAGAGAGAATGGTGGGCAGCTACTTCAGGTCTGCATCTCACCTGAAATTTACAATGAAAAGAGAGAGAGAGAATGGTGGGCAGCTACTTCAGGTCTGCATCTCACCTGAAATTTACAATGAAAAGAGAGAGAGAGAGAGAATGGTGGGCAGCTACTTCAGGTCTGCATCTCACCTGAAATTTACAATGAAAAGAGAGAGAGAGAATGGTGGGCAGCTACTTCAGGTCTGCATCTCACCTGAAATTTACAATGAAAAGAGAGAGAGAGAGAATGGTGGGCAGCTACTTCAGGTCTGCATCTCACCTGAAATTTACAATGAAAAGAGAGAGAGAGAGAGAATGGTGGGCAGCTACTTCAGGTCTGCATCTCACCTGAAATTTACAATGAAAAGAGAGAGAGAGAGAATGGTGGGCAGCTACTTCAGGTCTGCATCTCACCTGAAATTTACAATGAAAAGAGAGAGAGAGAGAATGGTGGGCAGCTACTTCAGGTCTGCATCTCACCTGAAATTTACAATGAAAAGAGAGAGAGAGAGAATGGTGGGCAGCTACTTCAGGTCTGCATCTCACCTGAAATTTACAATGAAAAGAGAGAGAGAGAGAGAATGGTGGGCAGCTACTTCAGGTCTGCATCTCACCTGAAATTTACAATGAAAAGAGAGAGAGAGAGAATGGTGGGCAGCTACTTCAGGTCTGCATCTCACCTGAAATTTACAATGAAAAGAGAGAGAGAGAGAATGGTGGGCAGCTACTTCAGGTCTGCATCTCACCTGAAATTTACAATGAAAAGAGAGAGAGAGAGAATGGTGGGCAGCTACTTCAGGTCTGCATCTCACCTGAAATTTACAATGAAAAGAGAGAGAGAGAGAATGGTGGGCAGCTACTTCAGGTCTGCATCTCACCTGAAATTTACAATGAAAAGAGAGAGAGAGAGAATGGTGGGCAGCTACTTCAGGTCTGCATCTCACCTGAAATTTACAATGAAAAGAGAGAGAGAGAGAATGGTGGGCAGCTACTTCAGGTCTGCATCTCACCTGAAATTTACAATGAAAAGAGAGAGAGAGAGAATGGTGGGCAGCTACTTCAGGTCTGCATCTCACCTGAAATTTACAATGAAAAGAGAGAGAGAGAGAGAATGGTGGGCAGCTACTTCAGGTCTGCATCTCACCTGAAATTTACAATGAAAAGAGAGAGAGAGAGAATGGTGGGCAGCTACTTCAGGTCTGCATCTCACCTGAAATTTACAATGAAAAGAGAGAGAGAGAGAATGGTGGGCAGCTACTTCAGGTCTGCATCTCACCTGAAATTTACAATGAAAAGAGAGAGAGAGAGAATGGTGGGCAGCTACTTCAGGTCTGCATCTCACCTGAAATTTACAGTGAAAAGAGAGAGAGAGAGAATGGTGGGCAGCTACTTCAGGTCTGCATCTCACCTGAAATTTACAATGAAAAGAGAGAGAGAGAGAATGGTGGGCAGCTACTTCAGGTCTGCATCTCACCTGAAATTTACAGTGAAAAGAGAGAGAGAGAGAATGGTGGGCAGCTACTTCAGGTCTGCATCTCACCTGAAATTTACAATGAAAAGAGAGAGAGAGAGAGAATGGTGGGCAGCTACTTCAGGTCTGCATCTCACCTGAAATTTACAATGAAAAGAGAGAGAGAGAGAATGGTGGGCAGCTACTTCAGGTCTGCATCTCACCTGAAATTTACAATGAAAAGAGAGAGAGAGAGAATGGTGGGCAGCTACTTCAGGTCTGCATCTCACCTGAAATTTACAATGAAAAGAGAGAGAGAGAGAGAATGGTGGGCAGCTACTTCAGGTCTGCATCTCACCTGAAATTTACAATGAAAAGAGAGAGAGAGAGAGAATGGTGGGCAGCTACTTCAGGTCTGCATCTCACCTGAAATTTACAATGAAAAGAGAGAGAGAGAGAATGGTGGGCAGCTACTTCAGGTCTGCATCTCACCTGAAATTTACAATGAAAAGAGAGAGAGAGAGAATGGTGGGCAGCTACTTCAGGTCTGCATCTCACCTGAAATTTACAATGAAAAGAGAGAGAGAGAGAATGGTGGGCAGCTACTTCAGGTCTGCATCTCACCTGAAATTTACAATGAAAAGAGAGAGAGAGAGAATGGTGGGCAGCTACTTCAGGTCTGCATCTCACCTGAAATTTACAATGAAAAGAGAGAGAGAGAGAGAGAGAGAATGGTGGGCAGCTACTTCAGGTCTGCATCTCACCTGAAATTTACAATGAAAAGAGAGAGAGAGAATGGTGGGCAGCTACTTCAGGTCTGCATCTCACCTGAAATTTACAATGAAAAGAGAGAGAGAGAATGGTGGGCAGCTACTTCAGGTCTGCATCTCACCTGAAATTTACAATGAAAAGAGAGAGAGAGAGAGAATGGTGGGCAGCTACTTTAGGTCTGCATCTCACCTGAAATTTACAATGAAAAGAGAGAGAGAGAGAGAATGGTGGGCAGCTACTTCAGGTCTGCATCTCACCTGAAATTTACAATGAAAAGAGAGAGAGAGAGAATGGTGGGCAGCTACTTCAGGTCTGCATCTCACCTGAAATTTGCAATGAAAAGAGAGAGAGAGAGAGAATGGTGGGCAGCTACTTCAGGTCTGCATCTCACCTGAAATTTGCAATGAAAAGAGAGAGAGAGAGAATGCTGGGCAGCTACTTCAGGTCTGCATCTCACCTGAAATTTACAATGAAAAGAGAGAGAGAGAGAATGGTGGGCAGCTACTTCAGGTCTGCAGCTCACCTGAAATTTACAGTGAAAAGAGAGAGAGAGAGAATGGTGGGCAGCTACTTCAGGTCTGCATCTCACCTGAAATTTACAGTGAAAAGAGAGAGAGAGAGAATGGTGGGCAGCTACTTCAGGTCTGCATCTCACCTGAAATTTACAATGAAAAGAGAGAGAGAGAGAGAGAGAGAGAATGGTGGGCAGCTACTTCAGGTCTGCATCTCACCTGAAATTTACAATGAAAAGAGAGAGAGAGAGAGAATGGTGGGCAGCTACTTCAGGTCTGCATCTCACCTGAAATTTACAATGAAAAGAGAGAGAGAGAGAATGGTGGGCAGCTACTTTAGGTCTGCATCTCACCTGAAATTTACAATGAAAAGAGAGAGAGAGAGAATGGTGGGCAGCTACTTCTGGTCTGCATCTCACCTGAAATTTACAATGAAAAGAGAGAGAGAGAGAGAGAATGGTGGGCAGCTACTTCAGGTCTGCTGTGAGTGGCTGTAAGTGTAAAAAGGGTAGGGGAGGTCTAGCCATCAGTCAGTGCTGCAGCCTGTCTTTAAGCTTTCCTGGACGATGGACTGAAACATCCATTTTTTGGGCAAAGGCAGACTGGGAGCCCTGTGCCATGTCACAAGAACATCTATCCCTAAATTAAAAAATATTTTCTTAACCACGCCTATGCAAACATAAAGCAAAGTTAGAACTGATACAAAAACTGTGAAACTGCCGGGATTATACAGCAGGCATGGTTTCCAGATAAAGATAATGAACTTTGTTAACCACCACAGTGTAGGGACCTGGTGGCAGGATTATACAGCAGGCATGGTTTCCAGATAAAGACAATGACCTTTGTTAATCACCACAGTGTAGGGACCTGGTGGCAGGATTATACAGCAGGCATGGTTTCCAGATAAAGATAATGACCTTTGTTAACCACCACAGTGTAGGGACCTGGTGGCAGGATTATACAGCAGGCATGGTTTCCAGATAAAGATAATGAACTTTGTTAACCACCACAGTGTAGGGACCTGCTGGCATACACTTTACGAGTGAATAAAAGGGAAGGTGGCTTGGTTTGATGAGCCATGCCTAAAAAGTGGAGACCAATGGAATCAAAGGTTCATTAAATAAATAAGAATCGACAAGACATGAGAAACATGAAAAAGGCCCTGAGTCAGAAGGGGCTTTGGAACAGCTCTGAATGTCTCTTAACGTAAAGTGGGGGGAGTGCTAATACATTCCAAAGGTAACTAAATCAGATTTTTGTAAAACAAAGAACCAAGGAGTTTTTAGGAACAGGATAGTGGCCCTTGTAATTGATTCATAAACTATCCACTATGCATGCTCCCCATTTGACGATCCTGAACATGGTATAAGCATAGGATTGCATGATTACGAGAGCTGGAAAAGTGTGACGTGACTGCGCTCAAGCAAGGAGTGCTCAAGATGGAAAGTGAATTGGTTTGAAAGTGTGGGGCTGTTAGGGGGTCCATGGACTAAAAAGTGCAAAAAATAATAAACAATAACAAATTATAAAGGACTGGTGGAGGGGGTGGCTTATTGGACTAGGATAATGGCTGTTAATTTAAAGCGGGAGGAGTGCTTATACACAAGATTAAGTTTTAGGTTGCTGTATTGGGTCATAAAGTACAGAAGGATTGTAGTAATTGTTGGAAGAAACAGATTACCAAAAACTAACTGAAAAATACCTGAGGTAACCAAGATAAGCAAACTGGCAAGTGGTATTACATAAAATGAACAAAACACGAAATTAAACATTAAACCAGCAAGAGTCAACCTGCTGTTAAATCACAAGGGCTGAGAATCACAAGGGTTTCTAAGGAGCTTGCAGACTTAACTAAGAATATAATAGATCTAGAAAGAGACCTTCAGGCCAGAGGGTGCAACAAAAGACTGATCAAAGACATTTTCACCCCCATTATTATCAACAAAACCAACAACCCTGCCTTCTCCACCTGGAATGATAACTGTGAACTACAAGGACTGGTAATATGCAAAGACAAGAACCAAAGGAACACCGGCGTGACTTTGACCTACTCAACTGACTTTAAAGAACTAAAAAGAATCATCAATGACAAGTGGATTATTATCAGCACCAACAACATGCTCAACAACACACTTCCATCCAAACCCAACTTCACAATCAGGTGGAACAGGAACATCTGCTGTTTTGTTGAAAACAGCATAGCCTCTCCAACCTCAGACCTACCACTTGGGACCTTTCTGTGTGGACCACCACATTGCAATTACTGTCAGTATATGAGTGGGAAGTCTTAATTTCTACTGCACCAACAACAAAAAAACAATACAAAAGCTCAGCCTAGGTGAACTGTAACACGGACAAAGGTGTATATGGCACTCAATGCCAAAAGAGCCTTGCATTCTATGTAGATAAAACTAACAATAACTTGAAAAAGAGGATTGCTAGACACTGCATGGACATTAGACAAAACTCACCAATCAACACATTTGCCAAACACACAAAGGAAAAAATAGACCACAATAAATTTTCTTTCCTTATGCTTGAGTAGATCATCACCAAACTTTGAGGACAGCACCAACAACAAATTAGAGAAAAAAGAGTTACAGTGGCAAATCAGACTTCTAGCCAGCAAGACTCCCAGGCCCAACTCGACTTTTTTAAATAATTGCATCTTAAACCTGAGGAAGTTTGACTACCACTCATTTTACTAACTAAGAGACAGCTTTAATATGTGACTTGACTCCAAGGGTGATGTCCCCTTTCCTAAAATACTCTTCGGACACTCAGCAAACAACTAATTATTTTAGCACTACTGACTTATTCTTATTTTTATTACTATTATTATTTTCCTAGATTGTCCTCCACTGTGATGTCGCCTCCCACTCTCTCTGTTGTCTGAACGTTCTGAAGGGCTTGGCACCCAAACTTAACTTTTAATCAGCACAGCTCTTACTGCTAACACTTTGGGCATGTGGAAGTTGCCTTAAAGCTTTGGAAGCTGGCTGGCCATTACTTCCTTGGCAGGACATAACCCATATAGCTTACACTACTGCAACACACAGATCATTTGAACATCTACTGTAAATTTACTTGCATACCTGTACTTTCATGCTTACAAACAATTCTGCTGACAAATTAATATGATTCAGTATTATTTATTATAGATGTTTGTTAAAAGAAATCTTGGCAATGAATGTGAAACGGACACTTAAAATTTGGAACCGGGTGGATCACGGAAATTTTAAGACTAAAAACTAGTTACTGTTTCTCATAATGTGGTTAAGATGGGAAATATGGAGTCCCTGTGGATCAGTGCATTACCTCAGTTAACAAATAATAAATACGTATTACACCTGTTTTCACAAATAATAAATATGTATTACACCTGTTTTAACAAATAATAAATACGTATTACACCTGTTTTAACAAATAATAAATACGTATTACACCTGATTGCCACAATATGAGAAAGGAAGTGAAGAAGCAGGTCCTGTTGAGGTGTGATGTTTGACTGTATTTCTGGAAATCTTAACAAAGTAGCTTGCTGATCTAATGTTATCTTTAAATACTGATACCTGTAATGTAATATTGTTTGGAACTATAACTATTACATCTAATGTCATTATAAAAGCCACCAAAGAAGTCAAAGATTTGAGAATCCTTATTATTCTCTGAGAATGCACTGAGAATACATTTTGGGTTAGGATTAGAGCTCTCATGATGATGGATCTGTTTAAAATGATTGCCACACTGATCCCATCTGTTTTGATTCCATTTTAATAGGCTTATATCTGACCCATTTTGCAATGTAATATCCCTTTCTGTGCCTGCTCTAAAAGTGTTTCAGTCATTAGACACTGTACAAAATAAATTCACCAAAAACATTCCAATATGTAGGCACATGGATCATATAAAACAGTTAAGTGTTATAAAGTTATATAGCATCAAGAACAGGGGTATTTGGGGCAGGTTATGTTTAGAGTACAAGGCACTGCAGAACTCCACCTGAGGATTTTATTAGGGTTTGAACTATATAAAAATGGTTGACTACTTAGGGACAATCATGTGACCTTCCACTTACCTATAGTAAAAGCTGTTAAAAGGAGTAGGCTTATAGTCCCAGTTAGTAAAGGCTGAGGAATGAGTTCCCTGGGAGTATAATTATCATGTCTTTTCAACAAATGTATTGGAGTCTGTGATCCAAGTTAGCTATTAACAGCTTGAAGACAGAATCCCTTTAAAGGTATGAAACTATGTCTATGTGCATGTGTGTGTGTGTGTGTGTGTGTGTGTGTGTGTGTGTGTGTCTGTACTTGTCTCGCTCTCCCTGTGTGTGTGTGGGTGTGTGTGTGTGTGTGGGGGTGTGGGGTGTATATATATATATATATATATATATATATATATATATATATATATATATATGCTATATATGATATATATATAATATATATATATATATATATATATATATATATATATATATAAAATCACACACACACATATATATATATATGTGTGTGTGTGTGTGTGTATGTGGATGTACTTCTGAACATCAAAGTACACAAATCTCAAATGGCTAACGATCAATCCCAAAAGATCAAAGAAAGGCCAAAACTGTAAAAAAACAAAACAAGCCTGCCTGCTAATTATATATACCAACTCTTGAGAGCGCTGTACAGTGGGGAAAGGGTAATTTCCCCAGTTCCCACTGTGCACAATCTTGCATGGACTTAATACAGGCTGAAGCAATCAAATGAGTTTTGATCACTTCTACCGGTGTTAAACACCTTAGAGTTTACAAACATTTGATTATATAGTGTGTTCACACACACACACACACACACACACACACACACACACACACACACACACACACAAAAATGTTCATACATATGCTTTTATTTAGGATTCTTTTGAAAAGACTTGTAAGAAAGAAGAATGCTGACTATTAAATCAATGACAGCATCTTTAAACGTGAAATTTGTTTTGTGCCCTATACTCTGGCAAGCTCTGTCCTTGCAGTGATCCTACAGGATAGGTAGCAGTTTATGTTTTGTACTGCTGAATTCCATTTGGTACATCTGCCGTCCTTAAGGGAGGGTGATATTTGTTGGGTTTCCTTCCTCTATTTCCTAATTTCAGATCAGCTGTTCTGCCTTTCTGAGCTACTTACATTACATCATTACAACACTAGAACATTTGATTAAAACACACATACACATACACACAAAACACAGCATGTGACAGTTAAATCGATTCAGCTTGTCTTGGTTCTGAAGCAGCCCTTTGTGTGCCTGAGAATAAATTAAGCCCCTCCAGCATGTATCAGAAGAAAGAGGTCTATTAAACCCTGCCTAATTTAGTGAAAAGAGTCACAGAGGAGCTGCAACTGATTAAGGAGGGTGAAGCATTGACGAATGTTCTGCCTTTTACAGCTTGTGTTGAAGTGGGGTGTAGTCGTAAGAAAAAAATATTTTAGTTTAGTTTAGATAAATGTAATTACAGGTAGCTAGTATGACTGGTTACACTGTAACAAGGGTAAGAACCAAACTTGACTTAATAACACCCCAAGATAAATACTAAGAAATGGAGTTAGTATGGATAAAGGACAGGAAAAAAACAGAGAAGGGAGAAAGAATACTGATCTTTTCAGTCATTCTTGTGACTATGAAGCCTCCGTGCTATAACTGCATGCCCTGTACGTCAGGAAAGGAGCACCGCAGATTTATATGACTCAGTCACATAGTATGCAAACACATGATGTAGGAGCCCACCATGAGTTTGCAGTTGCAAATAATTCACAGCCCACTATCAAAAATGTAGCTATAGTTGTAGTGTATCATCGTGTTACTTACATAATATATATAACATTATCTGCAGTGGAAAAATATTGCTGTTTCAGTGGAACCACAGAAGAAAGCATAATTCAATACAACTGTGCCTGTTTTTTACTGCAAGGATCACATAATACTTCTCTTGTACATTATTTATTAGTAAATTTGAGTGAATTTGTTACTGTTGTCTCTCCATGTTTTTATATGTTCCATTCATCTCTATGTTTAAATTCCTGCTTTAGGCGATAATATAATACTTCTGTGTTTTCAGAAAATGTATTTGCAAAGTCACAGTAGACTTGTAAGATTTCATAACGTATACCCTGTTCAAGAATTAAAATGCTGAGTTTAAACAAAATACCCCGAGTGAAAGATAGTAGAAAGAATAGAAGCTGAGCTGTACTAATTATAACTTTCTTAAAGCTGGACATGTCACCAGTTTTTAAGGTGCTCACAGCCTGATGTACATATTAATCATCCTGCTTTTTGTGAATGGCACTCACCGAGTGTCTCAGATAACAACGAACTCTGCACCCAGCAACATAGCTTCAGGACTAAACAGACCTCTGCCATTGTACTGCTGCTGCTTTCCCTAACAATGTCCACTCCTTACTTGACTTTAGTATGTAGCTGTGATATACATAATATGATGTATGAAAGGCAAGGTCCATTGTTCAGCATAACTCATTCACATTCCTCACTTGAGTTTATTTCCGTATCCGAGGTGAGTACACTGTGAAGTGTGAAAGGTGAGATGCATTCTTCAGCAGCATTCACTGGTCACACAACTGACAGGGATTGTCCTTTTGTGCTTTGCTACAACTGGTTTGTGTCCTAGTAGTTCCATCAGCCTCAAATCGTTCAAATCTTACTAATTCTTGCAGTTTTGTGGCATGGACAGATGACCCAAAAAGCCTGAGTTCAATGTGGGTTTAAGAATCAGCAGCTGACACTGGCTTACCCATCATAGAAAAATGGAATGGAGGTTCTGGTCTGCTGTACTCACTAATAGCCATCGGAGGATTTCAAGTGCTGGGATAGCATCACAGCTGGAGCTATGTGCCTGATGCTGTGAAACCTTTTATAGCACTCTTCAGCAGTGCATGGGTGGGAGCACTCACATGGAAGGTGAACACATGGTAGGCTTATGCAGTGACACTGCTTTTCATGTCTTCCTAGGGAATGGGGTCTATGCTAGTTAAAATTCCTTACTCCCACTAGATCTCTACAATGGGATGGCTTCTGATAGCAACTGTGATTTAGGTAGTATCCTGGCATGAGGGCAATTAGGATTTATCCTAAAATGTAGACAGTAACCCTCAGGTCGCTGGGAAGAGGGCCACACCAGGTGAAGCAGAACAACAAATGACCGAGTATAATAGGATACATGAGGACTGGCGGGAGTAAAGCATCCTTCATAGCTGTCTGGGTGACAGCTGTTCAGCTGCTGTTGCACTTAATAACATAAGAGTAAGGTGCTGGGAGAAAAACTTTCTCTGGAGAGGGATCTCCCTAAAAGGTGCTGTGAGGTGCAGTTTGGATATGCAAAGAAGATCAAATAAACAACATAGACTGAGGCGTGATGGCTAGCAAGCACAGAAAGGTAAATTTATTTATTTATTTTATATTTGTTTACTGGGAAAGTCCGACTGGGCAGTAATTGCCCATTTTCAGCAGAGGTCTGGGGAAAAAAGGTCCACATAGAACATCATGTTACAAAAAACATTCAAATACAGAAAGCATGCAATATAGTAACAAAACAGACTAGTTTCTAAAGTTCTATATAGAAATATTCTCATAGTCCTTTTGAGGAAAATTTAAACAATGCACAGTAAGTAAAAATACAGTTGGATAATGTAGGATTATGGTACACTTTGAAGCATCATATCTGTTGCTGCAAGAGAAGAAATAAATAAAAGCGTTCCAAGTCCATGTCCTCTTCATTACATTACACGTGTGCCCCCTAGGTTCTGCGCTAGGACCTGTGCACTCATTACACTTGTGCCCCCTAGGTTCTGCGCTAGGACCTGTGCACTCATCACACTTGTGCCCCCTAGGTTCTGCGCTAGGACCTGTGCACTCATTACACTTGTGCCCCCTAGGTTCTGTGCTAGGACCTGTGCACTCATTACACTTGTGCCCCCTAGGTTCTGCGCTAGGACCTGTGCACTCATTACACTTGTGCCCCCTACGTTCTGCGCTAAGACCTGTGCAATCATTACACTTGTGCCCCCTACATTCTGCGCTAGGACCTGTGCACTCATTACACTTGTGCCCCCTAGGTTCTGTGCTAGGACCTGTGCACTCATTACACTTGTGCCCCCTAGGTTCTGCGCTAGGACTTGTGCACTCATTACACTTGTTCCCCCTAGGTTCTGCGCTAGGACCTGTGCACTCATGACACTTGTGCCCCCTAGGTTCTGCACTAGGACCTGTGCACTCATGACACTTGTGCCCCCTAGGTTCTGCGCTAGGACCTGTGCACTCATTACACTTGTGCCCCTTAGGTTCTGCGCTAGGACCTGTGCACTCATTACACATGTGCCCCCTAGGTTCTGCGCTAGGACCTGTGCACTCATTACACTTGTGCCCCCTAGGTTCTGCGCTAGGACCTGTGCACTCATTACACTTGTGCCCCCTAGATTCTGCGCTAGGACCTGTGCACTCATTACACTTGTGCCCCCTAGGTTCTGCGCTAGGACCTGTGCACTCATTACACTTGTGCCCCCTAGGTTCTGCGCCAGGACCTGTGCACTCATTACACTTGTGCCCCCTAAGTTCTGCGCTAGGACCTGTGCACTCATTACACTTGTGCCCCCTAGGTTCTGCGCTAGGACCTGTGCACTCATTACACATGTGCCCCCTAGGTTCTGCGCTAGGACCTGTGTACTCATTACACTTGTGTCCCCTAGATTCTGCGCTAGGACCTGTGCACTCATTACACTTGTGCCCCCTAGGTTCTGCTCTAGGACCTGTGCACTCATTACACTTGTGCCCCCTAGGTTCTGCCTAAGGACCTGTGCACTCATTACACTTGTGCCCCCTAGGTTCTGCGCTAGGACCTGTGCACTCATTACACTTGTGCCCCCTAGGTTCTGCGCTAGGACCTGTGCACTCATTACACTTGTGCCCCCTAGGTTCTGCGCTAGGACCTGTGCACTCATTACACTTGTGCCCCCTATGTTCTGCGCTAGGAACTGTGCACTGCTTCCTTGACATGAACAGTCCTTCCTCATCAGCCTTCTCCTTCAGCATGGCCCCGATGCTGGCAGTATGGTGCTTCTCTCCACAAGTCATACTTCCTCAAAGTTATCTAACCATTCATTACTACCATACTGCCCAAAGAGAAATGGCTTCCATCCTGTGGACTAATGATGAACCTCAAACTAGCCAAAGTAATGTTGTTTAACACAATCCAAACCAGACAAACAACCATTTCATAACCGCTGTCATGCAGTCTGACTCCTTATTACAGCAAATGCAAACTTAGCATAAGTTTCACCCTGACCTTTCTCTTCCATACTAAACTTCTTTTGAAAGAAGTCATTCAATTACTTCACAGCTTCCAGCATCATAGGAACTGTCTCACTTACCCTACCATCTCTGTCATACTTTTCCCCTTTACTCTGTTCTTCATGGGCTTTAAAGCAGTCATCATCATCCTCATTGTCATGACTTCTTCTGAGTCCCACCAGCAGACTTTGTCACTTTTTCTATTCTATTTATTTATTTACGCAGCTCTGCCTGCCACTCCCCTTGACTGCCCACTTTGCTCATTCCTTCCTGCTTCTATTACTTTTCGGCTTAAGGACAGAATTTGGTAACACTGCCTGAAAGGTCAGAATGTGACTCTGGGTTTCACACCTGTCTCAGACACTTACTCTGCTGTGCATGAAACCCACTGCAACAGGAGACAAGGTGTAAGAATAGTTCTATTCCATGCAGTGCAGTATCAGAAGTCATTCATCTCCCACAGCCCTTCTGTCTTCAGCCACCTGCCATGTAAGATCTTCACGGCTTCTTGCGTGAATCATTCCAAGTCAGTGATCAGGTGGTGCTTACTGATGATGTCCTTGATCAGGTGGTGCTTACTGATGATGTCCTTGATCCTGCAGCGCTTTGTTAGCACCATAGCAAAAGCCATAGCAGAAAGGGCAGTTTTGAGCACACAGCTGTACCCAGTTCTGAATTGTTACCTTTCAGGCAGTATGTTACTTTTATATTTATTTATTTCATTTCTTGACTAACTGGTGAAGGTGTGAAGCAACTTTCCCTTTTCAGGCATAACCCCTGCCCTATGAAAGAGTTAAGAGAGTTTGTTTTTTTAATTGTTGGTCCTCCTCCATCTTGATAGCCAAATTTTCCAGATGACCTTCTTTTTCCCTCCCATCCTATTTGACCTCTTAGCACTCCACATCTTCTTACAGGAAATCCTCCCATTCTTCATAGGTTTATAGGAGATTACTAGACTAACAGCTTAGGAGCCCTTACAGCCTAGCCAATATAACCAAGTTTTACCCGATATATGGCACATAGGGGCAAGAGGGTGGCATGGATTTGTGCCTATGGATTAAGTATCTTACAGAATGTCCCTGTCCATAAGGGAGATAGGCACTACCTCAGTTGTGAATTTGTGATTCCCCATCCATTGATCCAAACTATGTTTGAAGAGTGCCAGGGAAAGGCTGTGCTTAATGTGAATAGGAAGCCTGTTCCAAAGAAGGGTCAATCTCTGAAACACATATCTGTCTCTCCAGCATGTTTTGTTTGAGTTGCTGACTAAGTTTAAATCCATAGATCAGGTGACCATCCTGCTGTTTGACTTGTGGATGTATTACATCTCCATTAGAGCTGGATTTGTAAGTGCCTTGTAGGTCAGGCATAGGTCACCCCTTAATAGTTGGTAAAAGATGGAGTAAAGGGATAGGAGTTTTAGTTTATCCACATAGGTAATGTTGTTTACCACCTGTATTTTCTTTGTGAGGAACCTCTGTGGTGACTCCAGCTGCTTTAAGTGCCTAGTCAAGTACATGCCAAATGGCATATTGTACTCAATTATTGGTCTAATGAGAGCTGAGCACAGCAGGACTATAATTTCTTTGGATCTGGATGCCATACCTTTACTTATAAGTTGTGCTGGCAGTAAAAGTTCAGGCTATTATCTGTGTACCTAGATGTCTCACCTCTGAGTCTGTGGTGTGCTATTGATGTTCTAATTTGCAGAGGTATTTGACTTCCCAAAGGGTATGATAATGCAATTTTTCACATTTATATTTAGGCCATGGTTCTGGCACCAATCTGTTGTCTGATCTAGACCCTCCTGAAGGATATCTGCATCAGTGAGTGATTCAGTGATTGCCCAGTTATCAGCAGCCTTTGTCATCTAGTGGCCTTCCACATTAGCCTTGACTTCAGAGATGTATATTCTGAACAGGAGTGGTCCCAGTACTGAGCCCCATGGCACATTACTAGTAGCTGTCCTCTTGCTGGATCTGGCTTCACCCACTTTAATCACGTTTCCTGTCCGTGAGCCAATTTGCTATCCATCTGGTGAGGTAGGGATTTATGCCCAATTTTGTTAGTTTATTTATAATACCTGAGTGGGGAATTGTGTCAAATGCCTTGTCCAGATGGAGGTAGGCAGTATGTATGGCTTTACCCTCATCTGTGGCCTTAGTGACTTTCTGAGAGAAGTGCACCAGATTCAGTAGACATGACCTGCTCTTGGCAATGCCAAAATGAGTTGGGTCCACTGTTTGAAGGTTTCTTACGTCATTATTTGTAAAGTCCATGATTATTCTTTCCATGACCTTACATATAAGACTAATCAAACTTATGGGTCTGTAATTTCCTGGGTCAGTAGATGGTCCCCCTTTATGCAGAGGGATGACTGTTGCTGTCCTCCACTCTATTAAGACAAAGCTAGTCTGGAGGCTGTGGTTAAATAGAGATCCTAATGGGCCTGAAAAGTCCTGATTTTTGTTGTTCATGAGGCAATCTGGTATATCACCAGGCCTCATCAAAGCCAGGTTTTTAGCTTTAGAGAGCACAGTAGCAACCTCTTCTTTGTTGATAGAGTGGTGGAGGGTATTTCTTGGGGAGAACCGGGGGTGGTGGGGAGGTGAAATTTGAGCTAATTTTGTCAGATAGCCGATTTGCTATTTCTTCTGGCTAAGTATAGCTGATGCCATCTATAAGTAGTTCCCCACATTGTTGGGTGTTGGCCTTAAAGCTGCGGACATAATTGAAGAATACCTCATGGTTATTTTTACCTCAAAGTCTGCTTTCAGAGACTTGACTAGTTCCCTAATTTACTTATTTAGACTAATGATGTACATTTTGCTTTCTTGTGCAAATTCCCTCTTATGATTTTCTTTCTTTTGTTGTACAAACTATTAATAACAGGGGTCCACCAGGGTGGCTTGTTTTTGCAGTTTGACTTGGGTTAATTTCAGTCTGGTACTGCCATTTCTCTGCAGTTATTTATATGGTCATATATGGCTTTTGTGTATGCCTCTGCATAGGTTTCTGTGTTTTCTGGATTTTGGGGAGCTTGAAAACTAGCTATGCTGTCCCTTAATAGGGGGATAATGTACCTTATAGAAGTTCTTAAAGTTTTTGGGGTGAGATGGGTGAACTAGTTTTACCTCTATTTCAAGGGAGACCGCTTTGTGACCTAATGCTACCAGTATGGACATCACACTAGTGGGGGTGCAGAACTCTCCCATATTTGAGTGTACCAGATCTAGGATATTTGTTCCTCTAGTGGGAGTGCAGAATAGCGGCTCCAATGCATTTGAATTTGCAAAGTCAAGAAATCTGTGGGCCTGCATGTTAGTGGTTGTGTATGCCTCCCAATTAAGGAAGGGAAGTTAAAATCACTCATGAGTATGGTGTTGGACTGGATGCTGAGTCATTCTAATAACTTCAAGTATGATGTATGGGTTTTCTGGTTCGTGGTGGGGGACATGTAGCTAGCAAGAATATGGTAATGGATTTTTCCCATGGTTAGTTAGACATGGAGTAACTCAAGCATGTCAAATGGTGTGACCAGCCTTGAGGTGTGCTTATCCTTTATGTAGATAGATGGGTCCCCTTCACATGGTCAACATTTCAGAATGTCGAAGACCATATGGCTGAGATCATATGATCGACATTCGAAATGTCAACCATGCGGAACTGACATCTCCATACAGTGCGGAATGGAAAGATTTCCATCTTCCACACTGTAGTGCGATCTCAGAGTTGACATATTTAAGGTGTGGGGGGTGCAGGGGGTGTAGCCCCCCTGCTAGCAGTGTGAAGGTAAGTTATTGTTGTGTTTATTTTTATTACATTGTCAACATTCGAATGTCGATCATATGGTCTCGGCCATATGGTCTTCGACATTCTGAAATGTCGACCATGTGAAGTAGACCCAGATGGATACATATCCTTATCTTGGTCTTTCATGTTCGGTGGGTGGTTGGAATATATGAAAGGCATTATAGCCATGCACTGTTGGAGTGCTTTCCATGCCTTTGAACCATGTTTCATGAACTGAACAGATGTCAGCATTCTCCAGGGTGAGGAGAGCTTTCAGGAAGTGCAGTTTCTTGTTGAGATTCCTAGCACTGAACAGTAACATCTTCAGCTTGTCCTGAGTAGTTTTTGTTTTGTTGGAAGGTTTGTCCGTTTGGCAATGTCTAAAAAAGTCACTACAGAGGTAGAAAATATTTTGGCCAATATCCAAAAGCCTAGAGTTGGCAGGTGAAGACCATCCCTGGTAAAGTAGCATGACCTGTCAATCATATCCTCCCAGGATGACAAGTATTGGACCCCTTTGGAATGACACCAGTAGCTTAGGCAATTGTTAAAGTTGACCATTTTCTGCTGGCATTGTGGAATCATCCTTGGAGATGGTAGGGTACTGCTCAGTGCTAGGCTCGTACCTGCTGGTATTGTGACATCACCCTTGGAGATGGTAGGATGCTGCTCAGTGCTAGGCTTGTATCTGCTGGTATTGTGGCATCATCCTTGGAAATGGTAGGATGCTGCTCAGTGCTAGGCTCATACCTGCCTGTGACACATATTCTGAGAGCTCAATCATTTCTCTCTTCATATAGTCCAAGGAGGTATGTCTCATCATTCATACCCACATGGACGTTGACTGAGTAATACTGGTAATTAGGAGTAAGTGACTTGAGTGTTTGTGTGATCAGGCGAATCCTGGCCCCTGACAGGCAACTAACTGTAACCTTCCCCTTATCCATCCTGGTAAGAGGGACATCAGTGTGTCTCACAGTAGAGTCTCCTATGACAAGAATATTGGGTTGTGGAGTGTTTCACCATATGGGCTTGGTAGTTGAGACACAATGAGATGTGGCTTTATTTGTTGCGATGGGAGTTGTTTGTGTGCATGCAGAGTTTCTGAGGACTGCGCCTTTGATGTTTGGGTAGTTACATGTGAGCATCTCTGCATATGTGTGTCTACGTATGTGGTTCTTTGTGGGTGAGGTGAGTGAAATGTGTGAGTTGCTGACAACCTGTTTGTTGCTTTTTGTGTCTGTATGTGAAGTCTAGCCTCCAGTGTCAATGTTTAACTACATCTCTTGCATACTGCATTACTCTGTTTGAGAATTAAGTGGTTGTCATTGTACATAAGGCAACTGTTACATTGCCTCAGGATGCCCATGTCCACCAAGCTGGATGCAGAGACGGCAGGAAAGTCCCCATCCATGGTTGCAGGTCCTAATGTACACTCGAAAGGATAGGTGTGGAGGATGTTTGTAACTGGATGAGGGAAAGGTGCTTACTTGGT
The DNA here is from genome assembly GCF_019279795.1 of Protopterus annectens. Taxonomy (NCBI): domain Eukaryota; kingdom Metazoa; phylum Chordata; order Ceratodontiformes; family Protopteridae; genus Protopterus; species Protopterus annectens. The sequence continues at coordinate 155,906,484 of NC_056739.1, forward strand.
GTAATCAGCAGCTAACCTATCCAGTGCCAAACCAAATGCTGTCTGAGTAGCAATAGTCCTGGGTGCTATAATAATGTAAGGTAAACCTAAATAGTCCTAACTAAATGCATAAATGCTGCTCACTATACAAACTAGTTGCTGCATGTGTAATGCAGGACTGAGGTAAAGTACCAAGGTGTTTTTATAGGGAAATGTCACCGTCTGGTGATTCCATGTATACAAGGCACCAGCAATTACTGCTGCATGAAGAGCAGCTTCTCCCAAATGCAAAGCTTATATACGATCATAAAAAAGAAAGTTTTGCACTAACTATGCCCTAAGACCAATCACATAAGCACACATTCAGTTTTCCACCAGCAGTTCCCAGCTCGGATAGATGAAATCAGCCCTATCCTGCTATAAGAGTGCAGACTTTGACCCTCTTAATGTAAAATGACTGGTTTGGAGCCCAGGTGTAAAGGGACCGCAAACAGATGCCTAATACTAAGAAAACCTAGATATGATGTATTTCTGTGCAGAACAGCAGCCCTTACAGCAGTTTGAAAATGCAACTTTAATTTTTTAAAGAAGTGCAGTAAAACAATAAATACCACAGTAAACTTTCATAGTATAATGAACATAACCAATGTTTCCAGATGTTTGCATATGTATAGGGCACTGGCACAGCGAGCAGCTCCGTGCAAATATGACAAATTTATACCAGAAGTAGAAATATAAAAAACTTACTACTGAGCCCTCTGGCCAATAAAATAACTATACTTAGAGCCCTTTTATGTGTTTCCCAACTCAGATAGAGCAGGTAAACACCTACTGCCACTAGAATAATCCCAGTCCTCCTAATGTAAAAGCACAGTAAAAGCATGTCAGAAGTGAAATGCTACCACAAACAAACAAACTTGAACTTAAGGAAAGGCAATAAGTAATTCAGATAACAGCAGTTTACTTAAAACAGCTTATAAAAGTGAGATTATTCAATAAAATTACATTATTTTGTAGAAGTGAGCCAAGGGCCACTCAATTGTACAGAATTTATAAAGATAATAAGAACAAGGTAAGCTGATTAATAAACCCTCCAGACTGTAAAACAACTACATGCAGGAATCTCTAGTGTGTTTTCCCAGACTATATAGACCAAGCTACCACCCATTGCCACTAGATGGAAAATCCAGTACCCTCTTGATGTAAAAACACAGAAAAAACGTGTTTGAGTGTAAAAATATATGACTTTATCCAACAGCTAGCTAGATAATGAATTCAGTGCAAATAAATCAGTAGAACAGACAATGAGAAACAAAATGTTGTTTTTTTTTCAAAATAAGCACAAGGAAAAGCAAATAAATAATTCAAAATATAAACAGAAATGTAGAAAGGTAGGCGCATTACAGTAAGGGTTTGCAACTTAAAATCACCAAGTTTAAAAAGCAGATCAAGAAATAGCAGAGTAGGTTGGAAAAATAACCAGCAGGGAGTCACCAACAGTGGTTGTAGTTTTTGTAGGCATTGAATCTTATCAGAAAAGACAAAGACACAGAAATTATCTCTGTATTTAAGTATCACTCAAGAAACAAATTAACTAATGGGAAAAAAAATGTGAAATGTGCAGCCTAGGTAATTTAAGTGTCTATCTGCCACATAGAACAAAAACACCAGGCCAGGCAGATTTCTTAAAACGGAAAACAAAATGGAGCAGGTAAAATAGAAAGCAGCTCTATCAATTTAAGCAACTTACAGAGAAAAATATATAGATTTACTTTCCTCATGTAGCAGGGAGGTACCAACAGTGCTTGTAGTTGTTCCAGGCCTTGAGTCTTATCAGACAAGACAAAGACACAGAAATTCTCCATGTATTTAAGTATCACTCAAGAAACAAATTAAGCAATGAAAAAAACATGTGAAATGTGCAGCCTATATAATTTGTATCTATCTTACACACAGAACAAAAACACTAGGCCAAGCAGATTTCTTAAAACAGAAAACAAAATGGAGCAGGTAAAACAGAAAGCAGCTGCATCAGTTTAAGCAACTCACAGACAAAAAATATCGATTTAATTTCCTCATAGGTTCATAGGTTCATAGGTTCATACTAGGCTATCTGCCCTAGGGCATTTATAAGCCTAGCCAGAGTGTGTGTGGCTTCCACCACCCCTTGGAATGATAATACTGTGCCCATTTAGGGTTTAGTTTACTGTGCCTCTGTCTAGTAGTGACACAGAGATGACCCCCGGGGTAAACCTACGATCTCCCATCCATGGGATTCTGTACCAGAGTGTAGGGAGCCTCTGGGTTATGAATCTGTCCCTCCAGCATGTCCTATTTATATCTGTGTTGAGGTTCAAGTCTCTCGCTCTCGTGGCTCTGGTGGATTTGGATTTTCTCAGGTGGAGCATGTCCATTAATTCCGGATTGGACATGGCCTTGTATGTCAGGCATAGATCTCCTCTGAGTAGGCGGTATGCGACTGAATACAGCTGGAGTTTCTTCAGTCTGGCAGCATATGACATATGTTTGAGACCCTTGATCCTCTTGGTGAGGTACTTCTGGGGTCTTTCTAACTGCTGCAGGTGCCGGGTAAGGTACATACCACATGGGGCATTGTACTCAATCATGGGCTTGATAAGGGAAGAGTATAGGGGCACAATGACCTCCCTTGATCTAGATGTGAATCCTTTCATGATAAGGTGGGCAATATAGAAGGTCTTCCTAACCACCTTGGCAATGTGGGTGTCAGATGAGAGGTCATTGTCAACTTGGGTCCCTAGGTCCCTGATTACTTCTTCTGTAATTAATGGATTACCACCTATGTGGTAATTTGTGGGTATTTTGTTTTTCCCAAAGGGTATGACTATACATTTTTTGGCGTTCAGTTTAAGGCCATGGCTCTGGCACCAGTTATCCATTTCTGTGAGGCCTCTCTGAAGGATGCTAGTGTCCGCTGAAGTATCGATTACGGTGCCCAACTTGCAGTCATCTGCGAACTTTGTCAGCCACAATCCTCTTATGTTTGCTTGTACTTCTGAAAAATAAATGCCGAACAAGAGGGGTCCCAGGACCGAGCCCTGTGGGACACCACTTGTGACTGGCTTAGAGTCTGACATGGCTCCAGCAATTCTGACCTTGTGGGTTCTGTCCTTTAGCCAGTTTGCAACCCATTTTATGACATATGGGTTTACATTTAAGCTGGTGAGCTTGTCTATGATGCCCGAGTGGGGTGTTGTGTCGAAGGCTTTTGCAAGGTCAAGGTAGGCTGTGTGAACTGCCTTACCCTCATCAATGGCGTTAGTGACTGTTTCAAAAAAGTCGACCAGGTTCAAAAGGCAGGATCTGCCCTTAACAAAGCCGAATTGGGTAGGATCAAGTGTCTGTAGGTCCCCAATGTCTTTGTTTATGAGTTCCATAATGATCCTCTTCATAGCTTTGCAGACCAGGCTCGTCAAGCTTATGGGGCGGTCATTTCCAGGGTCCGTAGAAGCACCTCCTTTGTGGAGTGGAACCACTGTTGCTGTACGCCATTCTTTGGGTACGTATCCTGTAGTAAGGCTAAGATTAAACAGCAGCCTTGTGTGCGAGTTTAGTTCCTCTTGGAGTTCATGTAGCACGCAACCCGGGACACTGTGTGGTCCCATTGATGCTGTGTTTTTAGCTTTGGAGAGGGCAGCTCTCACCTGGACATCTGTGATGTCAGAGAGGCTACATTCAGCTGGGATAGATATTTCTCCTTTTGGTGGGGGGGGGGGATTTGCACTGAACCTGTCTGCCAGTATGTTGGCAATATCTGTGGGTTCAGTGTATTTTTTGTCATTTTGAACTAACTCTGAGCATATCTGGGAGTTTCCACCCAGGTTTCTAACATAACTAAAGAAGGCCTTGTGATTATCTTTAGTGTCTTTTGCGATTTTTCTCTCAAAGTTTTGGATGATTTTATGAGTGATCGTAGCTTTTTGCTAGTACTGATCAGAGATGCCTTCCCTTTTTGGGATTTTGCTCTGTCCTGTAGTAGCTTCCTCCTCCTGTTGTAAAGTTTGTTTATGGCTGGGGTCCACCCGACAGGGCGCCTGCCTTTAGGGGAAAGGGTCTTGGTTTTATTTGGGATTGCATGATCCATGCATTCTTGAAGGTGTCCGTAGAAAGCGTTTATAAAGGATTCAGCGGTGTGGGCTGTGGTTTCCACTGGCCCAGGGGCCTTGAAGGATACCACTTCAGTCTTAAGAAGTGTGAAGTCAGCTTTTGAGAAGTTCCTCACTGTGGTCTTTTGTGCTGGGGTGGGGGGGATGTGGATTTCCAGTGAGATTAGTTTATGGTCTGATCTCACCAGTGAGGGGTATACTTCCGGTGTGGAGCATTGTGTCCCCATGTTTGTGATGATCAGGTCTAGTATATTATCTCCTCTTGTGGGAGTGGTGACTAGTTGTTCCATCACATTTGAGTTTATGAATTCTAGGAACCTTTGGGCTAGGGTGTTGGGGCTTGAGTAATGCTCCCAGTCTATGTTTGGGTAGTTGAAGTCTCCCAATGTGATGGTATTTGGAGAGACATTCATACTCTCCAGTGTCTTCAGGAAGGCTGAGTGGGGTTCCTGAGTTTGAGTATTGGTCTGTAGCATGCTACAAACTGTAGGGCAGTTTTGCCTACGGTTAGTTGCACATGGATGGTCTCCGATGCCTCGTGCTTTGCCACTAACCTGGATGTGTGGGTGTCTTTGATGAATATGGACACTCCCCCTCCCTTTGTGGTTCGGTCCAAGTTATGGGGCCGAAAAGCATGATATGAGGTATAACCTGGTAGTGCTGGGGTGCTCTCAGGAGCCTTGAACCAGGTTTCAGTCACTGCACAGACATCGATGCTCTCCATACTGAGGAGGGCTTCGAGAGCCTGCATCTTGAGGTTTAGACTTCTGGCGTTGAGCAGCATTACCCTTAGTTTTTTTCCACTTGTGTTTTCTAGGGAGGTGGGTTTGTCTTTTGAGCCTTGCCTAAAAAAGGCACTATGGGGGTGGCAAGAGCCTTTGCCAATATCCGGAAGCCTAGGGGTGACAGGTGCAAGCCGTCCCTTGCAAAGCAGCGTGGCTTGTCAAGCATGTCATCCCAAGCAGACAGACATTGGATCCCCCTAGAATGACACCAGTAATTTAGCCAATTATTAAAGCTGATAATTTTGTCTTTGTACTGTGGCATCATTCTTGGTGAGGGTAAGATGCTGCTCAGGGTCAGAGTCATACCAGCCTGGGCTACATAATCAGAGAGCTCCTCTATGTCTCTTTTCATGTAGTCCAGGGAGGTACATCTCAGGTCATTCATGCCAGCATGGACAATGACTGAGTCATATTTGTACTTGCTTTGGAGTGACCTGAGTGCTTGTGTTATGTGGCGGATTCTAGCGCCCGACAGGCAGCTTACTGTAACCTTTTCCTTGTTCAGTCTGGTGAGCGGGACGTCAGTGTGTCTGACTATAGAGTCACCTATTACAAGTGTATCAGGCATGTTGTTTGACCTTAAGGGCTGTGACTGTTTGGCACACTGACTTTGAGAAATATGTGTTGCATGTGCTATGTTTTGAGGTAGTGGTTTCTTGGATGTCTGCTTTGGAGGCCTCTGTTGTTTTGGTTTATTTTTTAATTAGAGCCTCCGAGTATGTCTTTGTGGGTTTATGTGTTTGGTTTGCAGTTGAGTTTGGTCTATGTGAGACTGGGTTTGTGGTGTGTGTGGTTACCTTCTCCTCCTGACTGGTCTTGCCAGTACTGAGTCGAGAGAGCTCAGCCTCCAGTTTGGCTGTATAGTTGCATCTCTCACATATATTTGTATTTGTTGGGAGGAGGAGAGGGTTGTCTGTGTACATGAGGCAGTTGTAACATTGCCTCAAGATTCCCAAATTCACCAGCTGAACTGGAGAGGACGCCAGTAATTGACCTCTTGACATGCTAGAATAGTGTAAGGGATTGCTGAGTAACTGAGTCAGAAAGGACCTAAAGGGAAATGGGTACTCAAGGGGATTGTAGGTGGATGTAGTGCTTCCTTTTGTTCAAGAGTGCTTTACCTGTGTAAAAATGCTTTAGGAGCAAGTGCTGGGCTTTTTAGATAGAGAATAGACTGATTTTATTGAAAGTAGAGCAGTTTTAAGGGAAAAACCGAAGAGCAGACTTGGCGGAGCCAGAAATAGTTTAAACTTGTTTAACTGGCTCTGCGCTATGTGCACAATCGCGCAAAGCCGCGCAAACACAGATTTTTATACAGGGAACTTCAAAAGAGCTAGAAATGGTCCAAAACGACCAATTACTACTAGATCTTGTGCTGAGGTCACTCCTTCAGGGACATATAGGCTGCTCAAGGCTCCCCACTCCCACTGGTGAGCAAAGAAACTTCCTTCTATCCAAGTAAGGCAATGTGCAACACAGGAACTATCCCAAAATCGAGAATACAGCAAAGCCTGTATAATGGACTATTCTAGTCAAGGAAAGGCGGGAAAACAAGGATTTTTTTGTTTTGTTTTTTTTTTTGTTTTGTTTTTTTGTAAGAAAACTACAGAAAAATGCAGGGGAAACAGCAGTATATTAAATGCACAGGCTAGCGCACTTGAGTGGGCAGCCTCAACAGTAAAATTAAACAAACAAACTTAAGTGCAGGTAATAAAAATGCTCAATACAGATAAAATAGCAGTTAAAACTTCGTTTACAGCAAGAAAAAAAGGTCGCACAGGTAGAAACAGTAAAAATATACTTAAATCTGGAAAGTAGTCACTTTTTTCAGTTCTGTGCTGCTAGCACCACTCTGCAGGACCACGAGGAGCTGTTGCTGAGTAGTATAGTATAGTATCCAACAGGGAGTCACCAACAGTGCTTGTAGTTTTTGCAGGCCTTGAGTCTTATCAGATAATGCAAATATACAGACAAAGAAGGTTTGTTTTATCACAGCTCTCTAAATCTTGTTGGCAAGTAGTAAAGGGAGAGTCATGGCTGAGTTGGTTTGTCTGCCTGCTGGTGATCAGTTAATGCACTGCCAAGGCAGAGCCCAAAGTGATGGGATGATCCTTCAACACACCTGTCCAAGTTACAATGGTGACAAAGCACAAGGATGGTAAGACCTAAAAGGAGAATGTGTTTTGCAGTCCAAAGTGCTGTGCCTGGTTATTCTAGTCTGATGCTAGTGCCCCTCTTTCTAACACATGGTGCTTGAGCAGCAGGACATAACCACTACTCTCCCCCAGGACTGATGAACGAGTGTCACCACTCCCCTGTCTCTTCCTGACCGGCTTCTTTAGCACTTGAGTCTGCTAGTCAAACCTGGCTCACTAGGACCATGAAGCAAGACAAATGCTCAGACTTGGAAATGATCGTAGCTTCTTATAAATTTAATTAAAAAATTCCACATGCAGAGCAGAGCATACAGCTTTCTGGTTAAACCTTTCTTCAATGCAGAGATATAACACGCAATTAAAACACTAATTATATACTAAAAAAGTAAAGTCACATGATAGAACCAACCAATGATCTTAAATGACTCCATAAAAGCATCAAAACATATGAAAAACCTTCAACTAAGTCACTAAGGCCTTAAACACATACTTCATAAATACAATCATTATAATAAAATATATATTACTATTACCATAAAACCTTTGTTTAACAAAGAAAGTTTTAAAACATGAAATTTACATACATTTATTATTTCTTATACTGCATTTGTTTTTTTGGCCAATATTGGCGTAATGCTTATTGATGTGTTCAGACCTGGTCTACTGTCAGCTTACAAGCTTATTATCTATTCATATTCTCTACACTCTAATAAATTATTTAAATTCCCACCTCTTAAATTTCTAATAACCTGGTCTGTAACTCTAAATTTAAACATATGCTCATGGCCATATTCTGATATGTGCTTGGCCAAGGCATTAGATGGACTATTTCTACGGATTTCTGAGCAGTGCTCTGTGATATGTTCTTTCAGCTTATGGCTGCATTTACCCACATAGAATGCAGCACATAATATATAGGTTGCCAGATATATGTTTGTGGTGTTATAAGTAGCAAACAAACTAAAGATATACATCTTTCCAGTTCTAGGATGTTTAAAAGTATTATCATTAAGTATACATTTGCAGCATATGCTGTTATAGCATGGGAAGGTCCCTTGTTTCATACTCATCAGTGTTTCCTTCTTCTCCAAAAAAACTAATTTCTTTATAACAGAGCCTGTTTTTAAAGATTACTACAGTTCCTATAGGTGAAACTTGCTGATTTTCAATAGGACCATGGTCAGGATGTTTTCCCTGTATATCATGAAATGTGCAAACAATCACACTCTCATAAAAGTACTAACATGGTTCTATAAAGATATGATAAGTGGTAGCTATATATATATATACATGTGCGTGTGTGTTTGTGTGTATACATATATCTGAGCTGCTGATTCAGTAATATGAACCAAAAATTAGATTAGATAGATATGAAAGCTAGGAGTTTATTTATTATATTTTATTCTATTTTTTTGTATATTATATACCACTTTATAAATACAGTGATATTACCACTGCATTCCCACTGCTTGGTAATTACTTCTTAGTTTGTATTGCCATTTATTCCTGTCTTCCTATAGCAACACAAACCCTTTGGTGTTATGGAGCAGATTCCCATCTCAATTAAGAGGCCTAGAATCCCTCACTGAGTTCAAAAAGGACTTCTCTGAACATTTCTATAAAGAAACCGAGTACATGTGCTTTAGTGTCAATGGTTAACGTCACCATTTGCTATCAAAAAGCATACTAGCATTTTGGTTGACAGATTTTCATCTTCCATATTGTGAGTGGTTCCTGAGCATTTCTGAACTTATTATACCCTGAAGCTGTCCCTATTGGTGTTAGCATTACTGACACATTTTTAGTCTGAATTGATTTAACACTTGTGTAAGACTCTAACTAAGTATGAGTGTACACACACTGATTTTTATTATCTAAGCTTCACACTTCCAATATTTGTATCCATTCTTCCTTCTCAGCATACTCTGCTTTCATAGCATCTTTTTCCGTTTGGCTATGCCTTGTACCATGTGCATTCATTTTAATTGCATGGCTTTAGAATATTCTTCCACATCTAGCAAACCTAAGCCACCTTGCTGTACAAGTAATATCACTGTTTCTCATTTTAACCTTTTTCTTGACATTCACATATAAACTCCTTTGTTTCATTATGCATATAACAAGCATAGGATCTGCATCGAGCATATGTTTGGTCCAAGACCCTTAAAAAAACATTTAATTTTGTATTTGTTCTTATGTATTGTACGATTCTTGAAGTCATGTTGTTTGCTTTTGTTTCTGTCATTTCAGGTAGTAGATGAAAGGAATCTTTGCCCTAGTCCACCTACCTGGTTACCAAATAGTAAATAAATCAGTAAGTGAACTGATGCATGTTCAGACGTATTACTGCTGATGCTTAAATAAGCAAGCAATAATGCCCAACACGTACACTTTCTATTGTTTATCTGTTTGTATTCAGTTTAAACTCATTAAACAGCAAAAGTGCTGCTTAGCGAGTGCCAACCTCGATTGATCTCACTCTCACTTTCATGTACACATACAGTCACACACGCAGACATAAACACACATGCACAGAAATTTCAATTTTTTTTTGTTTATTTTAATTTTGCACCCACTAAGCAGCAAAAGTGGTGCTTAGTGAGTGTAACATAATTGCGTCTTTTAGGTTTCTTTCAGTCCAAACTCCACTGCAGCCTAATATGCTCCCGTGAAGTGATGGATTTGTTTTTGAGTGGGCATTACCTTTACATTAACACTCTGCTGAAGAACATTCATTCTCCAGTCAGAGTGGTGATGTATAGGTCGCCCATTCTCTAAAGGAGTTTAACACATGGTGCTTGGTATAGCAGGGATCACAGATTACAGAGTGAGGGATACTGCGGGGTGCTCATCAGTGGCATTTCTCATGTGGTTAAGTCACTTTTGTGTGGCTTGTGACACATAACACCACAGGTAGGGAATAATAATAATAATAACAGCAATACCGCCACTTTGTTAACCAGGTAGGCCCACTGCACATATAATCACTTCTTTTCCATGCTTGTCCAGCTGGTGCATGTGTTATAATCTGCACATTATAATAAACACATGTTAGAAGGAATCCTGGGCCAGCAATCTTTCTCTGTCCCTAATCAATCCACACACTATGAAATATGCCATAAGTAATGGATTAGCTTATAGGATTTGTTATCACTCTCCTACTTCCCTAAGATTTGCCACTGTAACTGGTAACTGAGAAACCCAGTAAGTGCTTTGTAAACAGTACTTTATCTGGGATTAACTTGAACACAGGTAAGGATTTATTTTATTTAACATTTATTTTCTGGGGTAGAACATTAATGAAACAATGATGAATTGCAGGTTCACCCAGAGTTGCATGAAAACGCAACACATGTGTACACAATATTAATAGATGAAACATAAATTCAGTAGCATCATTGCACAAGAAATTTTCAGAATGTCATATATATAATTTAGAAAAGGTACATTGTATGTTATATTTTAATTTTATAGGATTTCTGTAGCTGTTTCACTTTGTATAAGAAAATGTTGCTGGAGATGAATACTTCTCCTATAAAACAGAACTAATTTTCTGACACACTGGAATCATATTTGGTCAGTTAGAAATTTATAAGCCAGGCATCCTAATTTCAGGGATTCACTGATTATCACTTCCATTCTTCTTTGGCTTTAGAAATCAAAGAAGGATATCACGATATAGAACAGAGTCCTCAGCAGACAGGTCAGCGAAGTAGGTGTACTGCTGTTTAATGGATGGAAGCAGTACCACATTATTAGGCCATTGCTTAGGTTGCTGAGACAGGTGTTTGGTGATGGCTGGAGGATTGATGGTAGAGTTACATTGGAGTAATGGCTGGAGGATTGATGGTAGAGTTACACCGGAGTCCTGACATAGTGCTGAGACACTCAGTACATCACATATGGAATAATCAGACAGGTGCTATGCAGCTTCACTCTCTCTGGAAAAGGGGAATGACATGATTAATTTCAACAGACAGTATACCTCTTTTAATTTTGTTTTTATGCACCCACTTATTTTTGATTTATCTAATGATTCCTTGAGATCTCAAGGCCCCCAATCACACTATTCACCCATCTCACCACTGTTACACTGTGGGGCTGGGTGGTTTTCATCTATTTCCTACAGGTGCCTTTACCCTTCCCTTCCCTGAAAGATCCATACACAGAAAACTGTGTGGTAGTGCGTATTGTGCTAATAACCCAGGGATGGAATACACCACCAGAGAAGCCCGCTCAGAATAACTGGGTGTAAATGGACAATAAGAGAAGATCCAGGAGTACTTGTGATGGCAGCAGTGAATCACCATTTCCTGAGCAAGACAGCAACAGTAGCTAAGGCAAAAGCATGCCGGGTTACAGGAGACATTCTAGGGACAATGATGTTCTGCTCTCACTTTACAAGTCACTGTCCAGGCAGCAGCTGTATACTGTGTCCAGTGTTAGTGGTCATATAGAATTCACTTTACAAGTCACTAACCAGGCAGCAGCTGCTATACTGTGTCCAGTGTTAGTGGTCATATAGAATTCACTTTACAAGTCACTGTCTAGGCAGCAGCTGCTATACTTTGTCCAGTGTTAGTGCTCATATAGAATTCACTTTACAAGTCACTGTCCAGGCAGCAGCCGCTATACTGTGTCCAGTGTTAGTGCTCATATAGAATTAACATTACAAGTCACTGTCCAGGCAGCAGCTGTATACTGTGTCCAGTGTTAGTGGCCATATAGAATTCACTTTACAAGTCACTGTCCAGGCAGCAGCTGCTATACTGTGTCCAGTGTTAGTGGTTATATAGAATTCACTTTACAAGTCACTGTCCAGGCAGCAGCTGCTATACTGCGTCCAGCGTTAGTGGTCATATAGAATTGAAAGTACTAGAAAGAATACAAAGGAACACTAATCTTTAATTTCTCTAAGGCTTTTGGGTTTCTAATAACACAACAAGAATTGACCCAATTCCTAAGACAAAGTATGATTAAAATTCATTAAATTATTGTTTCAATCTCTGATGTTAACCCAAAGTGCTCTTTGCTACACCTACAATGTGCCCAGAACTGACTCTGCAATTTATATGCAGTTACATGTATTGGTAGCATACCCAAATAGGGCTGTAAATTATTTTTTATGAAACCGCTTGCTCCTACTACTTATGGAACTGCCTTCATTTTTGCCTGCAAATCCTGGTATTTTATGATTTTGTGTCTCTCTGTATGTAAGACACTGTAATCACTGAGTTTAACAATTTCAGTGATCAGTTCTAGTTCTGCCTTCTTTTCGTGGACTACTGTATCTGGTTTTCTCTGCATCTGTTTTTTGAACTGTTGGTGCTGGGTGATGCTGTATGAAATAAATATCATCATTCTCTATAATGCATTGTGGCTCATGTTTCCAATGCTTCTAAGATATTTCAATTTTTAATGTTTGCACAATCCCCAGTGCAACAGACTTGCCACATTATTATGCTTTTTAGTATCCAGGTGCTCTGCCATTAGTGTATCACATCCAGCAACAAGATGTGCGGCCGTTTCCAATTCTGTTTTTGGTATACAATTGGGAGGTTGGCGTAATGGTTAAGGAGTTTACCTTACAAATACAAGGTACAGGTTTTGATTCTCACATGGGGTAATTGGCTAGGTTTAAAATGGCCCACAAGGGCAGTTAGCCTAGTACTAATCTATGAACCTATGAACCTGCATTTGTCTGTTTCTCCTACATGTTCAATGGACTTTGTAAACCAACGTGTAGGTAGTCCACTTTCCTGGGCCACCAATATTAACCTTTCTTTTGATTTAAATTTGCCTGTTGTTAACCATTCCTGCATCAGATGTTGATCAATATAAGGTTGTTCCAGGAGTATTCTGTACTTACAATTATATTTATGGCTTTTCCACATTTCTTGCCTTCTCATCTGATCCTTCTTATATTCTTTCATTATTTGTTTTGGCGCATTCAGTTACTGCCTGATTGTTGTCTAATTTTGGTTTGATTTCCATTGCCACTTGACACAGATATGCCTCTGCTAAACTAAACAGGGAAAGTCATCTTAGACTTCTTCTTCTAATGTTTTAAAACCTTCACTATGTTTGGATCTGGTGAAGTCAGAAGATATGTATGCAGTCCTATAATTGCATACCTATAAACGTAATCAGTTTCAAGGAGGCATATACTTCCTTCAGAACAAAGAGTCTATAATCTTGGTATACACTGATTTTCTGTATCATTTGATAAGTGTGAAGCATTTTTCTTGTTTTCCTGTCCACCTGACCCAACACATGTTGGGGCCGGCCAATCACCCCAAAACTGTAAGTTTGAACAGGAAGAACAAATCAGGTTACAGCTTGGACTTTGTTCCTAGATGTCAGGGTTGTTTTCAGTATTAATTTTAGTTTTCTAAAATATTCCTTACTAATTTATATTCACATTTGCTCATGTCTTATTGTGGATCTTTCATCAGTTCCCAAATATTTATACACTCACTCCTGTTCAAATTCTTTTATATCACATTTCTGTGACAGACTGATAGTTTCTTGGTGCTACAGCTTTCCTGCTTTGAATGTTGCTTTTGTATATTGTTCATGACCAAATGACATTCTTATATGATCTGAGAAAGCTTTGACTATCTGCAGTTATGCTTTTAGGTCCTTATCTAATGAAATATACTAGTAAATCATCCACAAAACGAAGATGAGAAGTCTTTACACTTTGTTGCTTTCTGGGAGCCAAATTGTAACCATGACCTAATCTGTTAAGTAGACTGCTTAACAGACTAAGGGCAAGGCAAAAGAGCAGTGGTGACAAAGAGTCACACTGGAATATCCTCTTTTGAATTTTTATCCCTCAGATAATCATTTTTCCTTTATTAGGGTTTATAGCACTGTTTTATGGTGACTGTAATGTAATTGATAAATGTAGGGTATAACTTATACATTTGTAAGCACTCCTTTATCCATAAATGTGGGATGCTGTCAAATGCTTTTCTGTAATCTATCCATACCATACTTAGATTCTTCCCCGTACAATTCTCCATTATGACTTTATTTAACAGCTAATTTTCATTTGTTCCACGTGACTTTCTTTTGTTACCTTTGTGTTCTACTGCCATGATTGAGTTTTCTTCTAAATGACTGTAAACTCTATGCATCAATTCCAGTATATAGTTTCTAAATCACTGGAGGGCAAGTTATCGGTCTATAGTTTTTAGGAGAGATTGCAGGTTCTCTCTTAAGGAGGAGTATCATGTTTTCTGTTGTTAACAAAGTCGGTGTCTGTTCTGGATGTGCATGGAAGTAGTTCTTATTCAGGGCTAGATCCTCATGTAAAGATATTAATACTTTTAGCCAGAAGTTAGGTACTGCATCTGGGCCTGAGGTTTCCATTTAGGAGCTTTTTTAATTTTATTTCAATCTCTCTGGCCATTACTTCATCTCATTTCATATCCTGGACATTTGAACTTCTTACTGTTTCTTTGGCTTCTTCTATCCGTTCAGCATCTTTGTTATGTTCCACAGTGTCTTCAGATATTATTTCTCTAAAATGTGTCGATTCTTCTTTTTTGATGGTGTTTCTATTCCTTTTGCTTTGTTTCCCATTTTTCTGGTTTTGGGTCATCAATGAATTGCTTATTTTAGACTTTCCTTTATATTTGTCTGCATGTCTTCGAAGTTCTTCTGCCTGTGCTGATATATTAAGTTTATTATTTGCGATAGTGTACAATAGATCCTGTTCTGTTCTGATACCGCACATTGCTTTTATCATGTCTATCTTTCCAAGTATATTTGTTGATCTGTTCCTTCTTCTGTATTCTTCTGATAGTGACACTTCTTGTTTTAATTGCTTTATACTTTTCTTTATTCAGTAATTCCCTGATGGCATTTGATTTCTCCCCTTCCTTTCCCTTACTGCCCTGTGTTTTTGTGGTAAGACTTTATCGGTTATTAATTTAGCTGCACAGTAATATATCCTATTTACTTCTGTTATATTATATCAATTTATGTTAATAGTCTTTATTACTGTGCTAATCTATTTCAGCAGACTTCTAACATTTCGTGTCTCATTGACTTTCTGTATCTGTTTCTTTCATTGTTCTTGATATGTCTATCCTTCACTATTAAAGCAAGCAGCTCTTTCCTTTGATAATGTTTTTATAAATTGAGGGTACATCCTTTGTTCTCTGTTTCCTGCGGGCATTCTACAGGAAGTTCCAGAACATCTTCCTGTGACATAATTTCTTCAGCTGCATCTTGCGTCACCCATTACTCTTTCATATGGGAACTCACTGGCCTATCACTCCACAACATTGACTGTGTCAGAGTTCCCACTGTTTCCTACTTCTTCCCTTGCTGTGCAACCCCAACTGAACTTTTGTACTGGTCTTCTGCTGAAGGCTCCAGAATATCTTCATGTGGCAAGTGATCAAATGCTTCCCATTCCACCTGTTTCTTCTTAATTTGGGGACTCATTCCAACATGTTGTGACATTAACAGAGGTGTATTTTCTACACCAAATCCTTCAGTTCAGAGGAAATTCTTAACTTCAGTTTGTATTTCCTTACCTTCTCTTTTTCCTTTTCCCCTTTGTTTTCTTATTTTTTTGTATTTCTAGATGTGAAGTTGTTAAATCTCGCCGTTTATTCTCACTGATGTGTTCTGGTACTGTGAGCTGGCTCCGAATCAAAGGTGCACTCGGTTCTGAGGTCTGTGGAACCGATGACCCTCCTCTGAAGTTTTTGCCTTTTTTGCCACTTTGGGGGTCTGAAGATTTTGTGGATTTGGAGGATTTGGAAGACGTGCTGATACCTTCACGGCTACTCAACACCTCAGAAAAGGAATGCTGCAGTACTCCCCTGTCTATTAGCTTCCTCCTTCTCTCCAAGACGACACTTGAAGAAAAAGAATGGCAAATGCTGCACGTGTCTTGGAGGTGTTTAGCCCCCAGACAGTAGACACATTGAATGTGTCCATCAGTGACGAACATTTTCTGCCCACAATCTAGGCATTTCTTGAATCCAGATTTAGGATGGGACTTTTCCTTGTCATCCGACATAGTAAAAGTAAAAAGAAAAAACAGTATACTGAAAACTAATACAGTAAAGTCCTTACTTTCCTTGTAAAGACCCACAAAGCAACTAAGCCCAACCCAGGCACTATCTATAACAATTAAACTATATTTTACAAATACAGGGCTAAAGAGGCCCACAGAGAAAACCCCTGACTATTAGAAAGTAGAGATTAATAACTCTAAATAGGGCTAAAAGGCCCACACAAAACAACTAAGCCAACAGGGCACTAACTATCCAAAACTACAGATTCTATTATTAAATTTTAAACACTAACACATAACTATCTATATGAAAATATCTAAGACAAAAAGAAATTTTTTTTTATCAAAACTTGCTGTTTTTTTCTCACAAATGGTCCGAGCTAGCTGGATCACCGAGATCTCTCTTGCCGCGGCAAACTAATTCCAGCAGTGTATTGTGGGATAAGGGGCTTGGTCTCGAGCTACTAGCAAACCTTGAGCTTTGCTATCAGCCATGTCGGAGCCGAGGATCGGCTCCAAACCCATCAGTGAGAATAAACGCGAGATAAACAACTCACATGGAACGTTATGGTAAGTACATAACTTCTTTATTTCCCATATCCAGATGCCTTTGCCTGTATTTCTCTATATCTTTGGCGCTGCTTTTTGGTATTGATTGGTTTTGCTTTCTCCTTTGCATAACTATAGCATCATATTAAACCTCTTTTTCTTTCCCATGTCCATATTTCTTCTTCAGATGTCTCCTGCTCCACCAGTTTCCCCTACCTTTGAGGACTCATTGTTCTGTCATGCTGTGACATAACCTATATAACTTTCTACACTAAATCCTTCACTTCACAGGTATTCCATAACTTCATATTCTGTTTGTTTAACTTGTACTTTATTAATTTTCTATTTTCTATTCTCTCTTTGTGATCTTATTTTTTGCATTGTGAAATGTTCTGTATCTGTATGCCTTTGCCTGTATTTTTCTTCAAATATCTTTGGACCTGCTTTTTTTATTGATTAGTTTGGCTTTCTCCTTTACATAAATATTGCACCATATCAGATTTCTCCTTCTTTCCCATGTCCATGTTTCTTTTTTATACCTTTCAAAACTCTGTGTTTTGTTCTTTATATTTTCACACTTTCTCATTCATTGCTTTTTCAAAATGGCCCAAAGTGTCTTGGTCTGTCTAATGTTTTTCATGGATCTGTTGTATTAATGAACACAGATTTGCATGTGAAGCTTTTCACAGTTTTTCTTTTGCAAGTATTTGTCTTTCTTGTACTTCTCGTAATCTTTTTGAATATCTTCTCTCTGGAAATTCTGAGCTTCTTGCATAATAGTAACAATACATAACCAAGCTACAGGAACGGCCCCAGGAATAGATGGTATTTTTGTGGACATTTGAAAGCTAGGAGGGAAAAACTGATATAATCTGGAAGGTTTTGTTTAACAGTATTTTAAGAGGAGGAGAAGCACCACCATCCTGGAAGAAAGCAGTCGCTACGGTAATACCTAAAGTGGGTAAAGATCCATCAGATCTAGCTTTATACAGGCCCATTTAAATTCTAAACAATGATTATAAAGTGTTTATGTCTATAATGGCTAAAAGAATAGCAAAGGTGATGCCAAATTTGATAGATATGGATCAATGTGGTTTTGTGGAGGGAAGACAAACATTTCACAACATTAATAGAACATTGATGATCCAGAGGGGAAGCAGAATTTAAGAAAGGATCACTGTTGTTGGTGGGTCTTTTGATACAGAGAAAGCATTATACACAGTAAGCTGGGACTTTATGAGCAGGGCAATGGAAGCATTTGTATTCCCTGATAAAATTATAAGGTTGATTGGGAGGATATATGAGGGATCAGAGGCAACAATTAAAGTGGGTGGGTTCTTCTCTGATAAGTTCTGTTTGGGCAGAAGAGCCAAACAGGAGTATCTTCTTTCCCCTTGTTATTTGCATTATATGTAGAACCATTGGCAAAGAAAATAAGGGACTGAGAAATTCAAGGATATGATTGATATGGTAGTCAGGAAAAACTGGCTTTACATGCAGGTGATATTATTTTATACCTGATAAAATCAGAAAAGGACACCTCAGTGTTATGGAACATTCTGAGATAGTTTCATGTCTTTTGGGGATACAAAATTCATGAAAATAAAACCAAGGCAATAGCTGTAAACTATGTATCCACATATGAATTGGTTCAGCAATATCCATATTTATGGGGACATGATAAAATGAAGTACTTAGAAGTATGGGTTAAAAAGGATTCTGTTCTGGCAGCTAAGGATATGTTAAAAAAGACTTAACAATAGATAATACAAAAGCTGAAAAATTGGAAGCTCTGTTTTATGAATATGGATAGGAAGCTACAAGCAGTCAAAATGTTTTTAGTCCATTTAGTTTTATACACAGGTCAGGCATATTTTTATCAAGCAGAGAAGAAGTTGCGATTAGCAATTAATAAAGAGCTGAAAAAATTTATCTGAGAGGGGAAGACGGCAAGTGTCAAGCTGATTATTCCAACAGAGCAAGATGGTTTGGGATTGCCTGATTTGAAGGGGTAGTTCAGAGCTACACAGTTAAGGTTCCTATACATGGCACAAGCAGAAAGCTATAACTCAAAGTAGAAATGGACGATGATGAAACCGTGGGGAAGCTCAAGAAACAATGAAAGACTGGAATTTTGGATGCAGATCCTCAAAGAGAATAACAATAACCATACAGAATATTAATCATAAAGTAGCAGAAAGTATTCTAAGAACTAAGCCAACATGGAAATGGAGAAAGGAGATTCTGCCGACAGGGATAACTGCAATTAGGGATACAGATGATAGGCAACAGGGGGCTGGAATTGACTGGAGAAAACTGGCAAAGGAACCAGTGAGAGAAAGGTAATAGAATGGGAAGAGGCCAACAACTTATTTGGACTGCAGGCTAGAGATTGCCTTCCCTATCAAGGCTTGATATCAGAGTATAGACAATGAGAAAAAAATATGGGGATCCTAAATGAAAGAGCAGCATTGGTAGAGTTGTAAGTAAAAGCTAAAGCAAAAGCTGCTGCAAAAAAGGGATAATTAATAGGACATATAAAATATTGCATGATAACTATAAATATCAATCAGAGAAGGTGTGATGATGTGAGGTATTGCCTGCTATGCCAGGAGAAGTAGGGCAGTGGATATGTAACATATGCCAGCATAGCTAATTGGAATTTTGTAAAAGAGTTATATGCCATTTGTATATCAAACAGATTTGTACAGATGCTTGTGTTAAAAATGTATTTGTAAAGCTGCTTGTGTTAAAAATGTATCAACAGTGTGTTCTGCTGGACAGAAAAAGAAATATACACATATTATTGTAACTGTTCCAATATATTTGTTTTAACAGAGGATGCTGGAAGAGAAGAAGTTAATCTCAATCCACCTAACTTTGAAAATAGTTTGAATTTAAATTACCTGGCTTAGGCCATACAGATTGTATCTTACAGTTCTCAATGCAACCAGAGACAAAAAGTCTGTACTAAGAAGATTTCTGCATTGTCCTTGGAGTGAACTAATTGCTACTCTGGAAGGATGAAGGTTTGAAATTGTTTTATGACTTCCAGGAGCTGTAGCACATCTTAGCAAGGCTGTGTGTGTGTGTGTGTGTGTGTGTGTGTGTGTGTGTGTGTGTGTGTGTGTGTGTGTGTGTGTGTGTTTATTATTGACCCATATGTGCTAAATTCTGACAGCTTCTAGCCAAGAGGGTAGCTTTGGAACCAGAAGGCAGATGACCAGATTTATGTGATGTCATTGTGTAATCCATCACTAAAAATTATATTTTAATACCAGGTGAGACTGAAGTCTTATTGCAGTCTGTT
Organism: Protopterus annectens; assembly: GCF_019279795.1. Lineage (NCBI taxonomy): Eukaryota > Metazoa > Chordata > Ceratodontiformes > Protopteridae > Protopterus > Protopterus annectens. The sequence goes on from NC_056739.1 coordinate 155,926,448, forward strand.
TTTTGTAACCTGGCAAAGAAGGAGCTCTCACCTACTTCATCTTGCTTTCCTCTAGTAAGTAACCAGGGAATAATAATTCTTCAGATCAGTCAAAAAAATGTAGTGAGATTAGTTAAGTATTGTTTTTCTGTAACTCTGTGAACCTGCCCGCCTGTGTTATTTTTAATATTTTCTGTGATTGAAACTCTGGTGTTTATTGTAAATATATATTTAGTATTTTTATGTTATTTTGTTATTTATTATTAAATATATTTAAACTTTTTATTGTGGCTGGTCCTTTAGAGAATATTTTAACTTTTGAGAGCCCTTATATCTATTGGTGACACTGTGGCCACTCCCGAAAGCCTGGCTGTTCGGTCAACATTACCATTTGTATTAATATTAATTTCACTCAGTATACTTGGATACCCTTACAAGAGCCTTAGAGTAGTTGGCTTTGTAGTATCTGGTGGTGGTGTAACTACCTTATAGTCTGGGCAGAAGGGGGCATAGCTAGTAAATCTGTGCCAGCTTTTCCCAGGTTTGTGTGTGTGTGTGTGTGTGTGTGTGTGTGTGTGTGTGTGTGTGTGTGTGTGTGTGTGTGTGTGTGTGTGTGTGTGGCAATATCTAATAGTCATATTATAACTCAGAATGACTGAACCTGTGTGAAGCTTCTGGTACTTCTCTAATGGAAAATAGGAGGTATGGTATTCACTGCTCCCAATCTTTCTCATCTTCCTCATTAATTGTTGTTAGCATGTACTTTAGTTTTCACTTAAAATGCTCCACTAATCCATCCCTCTGGGATGGTACACTGAGGTTTTTAGTTGCTTGACCTTACAGAAATGACATAGTTGGAGAATCAGTATAGGTATAAAGGGAGTTTTCTGATCATGGAGTATTTAGTTTGCTATTCCTACCCTGGAAAATAATAAGATAAGCTCTCTGGCAATAGATTTAAAATTAATGTCATCTAGTGGGATACATTCAGGGTATTTGCATAGTGTAAAATAACCAAAATGCACTAAAATCCATTACTACTTTTTATCTATGACAGAACAATGCCCACAGGAAATATATTTAAATAGTACATTTGTTGCAAGCATTGAAATCAAAGAATTTTCATCTGATACTTGGGCCAGAAAAGCTTTGCTAGGATTTTTTATTTAGTTTTGCATATTGCTAGGTATCCCCCTTGCACAGTTATGAGATAATGACATCAGTGGGTTTCTGAAAAGCCTGAGCAGCAGCAGTTGGTGTACTGCTTCTTCTGTGTCCTTACTCTGTACAAGTCATTTGGTAACCCAGACGTGTCATGGGTAAGAAGGAGAAAGGCTGTGTGCAGCTCCTTCTCTTGTAACCTTTGCTGTGTCTTCCTCCATGCTGTATAAAGTGTCATTCCCCCACTGTGCCTTTTCTCAAATTTAACTGACTTACCTGAAGGTCAGCTAACTCTGGGGTTTCTCAAGATCTGCGTGTTGTGAGGTAGAAGGCACTGCTACATCACCTGCTAACACGTGTACTGGGATCTCAGTATCTCATTCATCTTCTTGTAGGAATGGCTCATCATACCTGTATTCTTTAGTGTCAGCTGCTGTCTCTGTTCTCATTCTCTTTCTTTATGAGTCTAATGCATAGAACCCTGTTCCTTTTGCTTTAAGGTTCTGTGTTTTGGCTCAGCAGGTATATTCAAGGTGAGTTTGTCCTTTCGTATATGCCACATCACCTTTTTTGTCTTCTCAATGTTACTGTTCCTTTGTCATAGGGTGAGTGAACATCACTCTCTTAATTTCTTTCTCTTCTGTAGATTGCCGTCCTTCTGCAAAAGATTTATCTTCAGTTTTACTTCTTCCCCCTTACTTATACATACCTGTTGCTTAGAGTCTTTCCTTTTTGATATTTCTCATAGGATCAAAGCATTATAAGAGAGTACTAGGCTAATGGTCCTAGAGCCTTTTCAAGCCAAGCCATCTATGTCCCAGTTTTCCAATTATCAATGCCCACAGGCTTTTGTTATATGCCTGTGCATTAGGCCATCTACAAACTTCCCTTGTCCATAAGTGCCACAGATGACAAGCCAGGGGTGAATCTGCAATTTAGGTTCATAGGAAGATTCTAGGCTATTGGACCGGAGGCCCTTATATGCCTAGCCAAGAATTTCACCCATGTTCCCACAAAGTCAGCACCTGTTTTCCCTGTCCAGCAGGGACGCAGGTGGGATCCCAGGGGTATATTTTATGTTTTTCCTCCAGTCATCCAGGTTCCTCTTAAAGAGGGCTAGTGAGGTACTCTGCTTGACATGGAGAGGAAGTGTATTCCACAGATGAGGGAGTCATTGGGACACAAATCTATCCTGCCAACAAATTCTATTAATGTCACAGACTAGGATGAGACCTTGCGTGCAGGTTGTGTGAGTGGAGTTTGACTTACGGATATGCAGCAACTCCATCAAGGCTGAGTCTGAGACGGCCTTGTATGCCAGACACAGGTCACCTCTGAGCAGTCTGTATGAAACTGAGTAGAGGGACAGGGCATTTAGCCCATCTGTATAGGATAGGTGTTTGAGACCCGGGATTTTCTTGGTCAGGAACCTCTGTGGTCTCTCCAACTACTGCATGTGCTTGGCAAGGTACATGCCAAAGGGGGTTTTGTACTCAATAATGGGTCTGATAAGGGAGGAGTACAGGGATGTTAAGACCTCCTTGTTCCTGGATGAAATACCCTTACTTATGAGGTGGGTCATGTAAAAAGCCTTCCATACAATGGAGGCAACATGGTGATCAAAAGTCAGGTTGCTATCAACCTGGGTGCCCAAGTCCCTCACGACTGATTGCGTACTTAGTACATTGTTGTTAATGTGATAATTAGTGGGGCCACCATTTTCCCCAAAGGGGATAATGATGCTTTTATTGGCATTCAGTTTGAGGCCATGCTTCTGACACCAGTCATTAGTTTGGGTAAGGCCGTCTTGGAGGATGTTCACATCACTAGGGGATTTATGACAGTGCCCATCTTGCAGTCATCTGCAAACTTGGTCAGCCACAGAGCACTGGTTTTGGCTTGCACCTCAGAAAAGTATATCCCAAACAGTAGAGGCCCCAAGGCCAATCTTTGGGGTACAACGCTTGTTACAGGTCTACTACTAGAGGTGGCTTCCCCTTTTTTGCTGAGTGGGTTCTGTCAGAGAGCCAGTTAGCTACCCATCTGGTAATACGGGTTGATGCCTAGCTGGGAGAGTTTATCTATTATGCCCAAGTGTTGAAAGCTTTGGCTAGGTCAAGGTAGGCGGTGTGCACTGTCTTTCCCTCATCCATGGCTTTGGTGACTGTTTCAAAGATGATGAGTAATTTTAACAGGCATGATCTCCCTCTGACAAAACCAAACTGTGTGGGATCAAGCGTTTGAAGGTTGCCAATGTCCTTGTTTATAAGGTCCATGATAATGTGTTCCAGATCAGGCTAGTTAGGCTGATGGGCCTATAATTGCATGGGTCGGTAGATGCTCCAGCTTTGTGCAGAGGGATGACAGTGGCTGTCCTCCATTCTTCTGGCACAAGGCTGGTGCACAGGCTTTGGTTGAATAGGGTGCCTAGTGGTGCTGAGAGCTCTTGCCTGAGTTCATGTAGGACACAGCCAGGGATATTGCCTGGTCCCATGGAGGCTGTATTATTTGCCTTTGAGAGGGCATTAATAACCTGCTTCCTGGTGATGAGGGGAGGTGGGTAGGTGCTGGGGATGTCATGATTTACTGATGAGGGGACAGGGGGGAGAAGTTTTCACTGAACTTGTCTGCCAGCAGGTTGGCTATATCTATGGCATTTTTCTATGTGGTATTCTTGACCACCAATTCAGAGCAGATTTGGTAGTTACCTTTGAGATTGCAGACATATATGAAGAAGGCCTTGTGATTGTCCTTAGTGGATGTGACCAATTTATACTCAAAGTTAGCCTTAGAGGATATCACCAGTGACCTTATTTGCTTGTTCAGACAAGGGAGAGATTGCTTCCAACTTGGCACCTGCAACTTCTTGGTCCTGGACAGCAATTTTTTCCCATTATTATAGAGTCTGTTTATTGCTGCTGTCCACCAGACAGGTTTATGTTTCCTTGAGGAAGATGATTTGGTCCTGTCAGGTATTGCTGAGTCCATACAACTATATAGGTGCTCATATAGTTTTTTGGTTTAGGCTTGGACATTAGTGCTTGATTCAACTGAAGGGATGGTGGTTGTGAAGCTGCTTATACCTGCTCTCAGGAGTTTGTAGTCAGCTTTGGAAAAGTTATTTTATTCGACTCTGGCAAGGGGGGGGGGGGTCAGGGGAGATGGTGACTTTGAAAGTGATTGCTTTATGGTCGGATCTTACCAAGGAGGACGACACTGTAAGGGTGCTGCAGTGGCTACTCATGTTGGTCAGTACCAGGCTCAGGATATTTTCACCTCTTGTGGGGGTGTCAACCAGCTGATCCAATGCATTGCCACTGACAAAGATGAGGAATCTCTGGGCGTTCATGTTTGAGCTAGAATAGGTCTTCCACTCCATTGTTGAGTAGTTAAAGTCGCCCAGGATCAGGGTAGAGGATTGAATCTTGATGGATTCAAGTAAGTCCAGATAGGTGGAGTGGGCCCCCTGAGTCACGGTTTGGGGTCTGTAGCTAGCTATAATTTTAATAGGTGTTTTGTCAATAGTTAACTGCACCTGGAGTGTCTCATACTGTTTGACCAGTCTGGAGCTGTGTATGTCTTTGATAAATATTGAAACTCCACCTCCTTTGGCTTTGTAGCCCTCTGCTTGGAGTCTGAAAGTGTTGGTAGGACAAGTAACCTCATAAAGCTGGGGTGCGCTCCTCAGCTTTGAACCAGGTTTCAGTGACTGCACAAATGTCAGCATCTTCCAGGGCGAGGAATGCTTGCAATGAGTGCAGTTTCATTTTAAGACTCCTAGTGTTTAGCAGTATGACCTTTAAATTTCATTTAGAAGAATTTTTCATGTTGGTAATTTTGTCCTCATGTCTTTGGCTAAAAAAGGTAGTATGGGGGAGGCAAGAGCCTTTGCCAGAAGCCTGAAGCCCAGGGGAGACAGATGAAGGCCATCTCTGGTAAAGCATCGTGGTTTGTCAGTTATGTCCTCCCAGGCTGTCAGGTACTGGATCCCCTCAGAATAGGTTCATAGGTTGGTACTAGGCTATCAGCCCTAGGGCCTATACAAGCCTAGCCATAACAATTCCCTGGCTATTTCTTCCCACATTATTTACTTTCCTGGACCCCTGTCTAGCAGGGCGACTGACGTGATCCCTGGGGTGAATTTCCTTTCTCCCATCCAATCGTCAAGGTTCCTCTTGAAGAGGTCCAAATAGGCACTCTGCTTGACATGTATGGGCAATCTGTTCCAGAGTCTGGGGAGTCTCTGGGTCAGGAACCTATCCCTCCAGCATGTTTTGTTTATTGTGGTGACAAGGTTTAGATTCATGGAGCGTGTAGCTCTGAGGGATTGGGATTTCTTTAAGTGTAGCATGTCCAACAGCTCTGGGTTTGACATGGCCTTGTATGTTAAGCAGAGATCGCCTCTGAGTAGACGATATGTGACAGAGTATAGCTGGAGTTTTTTAAGGCGGTCAGCATAGGGCATCTGCTTTAGGCCTGTGATTCTTTTAGTGAGGTATTTCTGAGGCCTTTCCAGTTGTTGCAGATGTCTTGAGAGGTACATACCAAATGAGGCATTGTATTCTATAATGGGTCTAATAAGGGATGAGTACAGTGGGACAATGACCTCCTTTTTTCTGGATGAAAAGCCCTTCGTGATGAGGTGTGCCACATAGAAGGATTTCCTGACTGTTGTGGCGATGTGGTTATTGAAGGTGAGACCACTGTCCACCTGTGTCCCTAAGTCTCTTATCACACTTTCTGTGTTTAGTGTACTGCCACCTATATGGTAATTCATGGATACATGTTTTTGCCCAAAGGGGATAACAATACATTTCTTGGCATTGAGCTTGAGCCCATGGCTCTGGCACCAAGCATCTGTTTCTGTAAGGCCCTTTTGTAGAGTATCCACATCATTTGGGGATTCAATAATGGCTCCCAGTTTGCAGTCATCTGCAAACTTTGTTAGCCAGAGTCCCTTAGTGTTGACCTGTACTTCAGAGAAGTAGATGCCAAACAAGAGCGGCCCCAGGACTGAACCCTGAGGTACTCCACTTGTCACTTGTCTGGAGCTGGATTTGGAGTCGGCTACTTTTACAGTGTGGGTTCTATCAGTAAGCCATTTAGCAACCCATTGGGTGACATAGGGATTAATGCCCAACTTAGTAAGTTTATCTATGATTCCAGAGTGGGGGATGGTGTCAAAGGCCTTGGCAAGGTCTAGATAGACTGTGTGGACCACCTTACCCTTATCTATGGCTCTGGAGACTGATTCAAAGAAGTCAATCAGGTTCAGGAGACAAGATCGGCCCTTCACAAACCCAAACTGGGTGGGGTCCAGTGTTTGAAGGTTGCCAATGTCTTTGTTTATAAGTTCCATGGTAATACGCTCCATGGCCTTGCAGATAAGACTTATCAGACTGATGGGATGGTAGTTTCTGGGATTCAAGGTGGATCCCCCCTTGTGGATTGGGATAACTGTAGCTCTGCACCACTCAGTGGGCACGAAACCTGAGGTGAGGCTATGATTAAACATGACATTTAGGTGAGGTGCCAGTTCATATTGTAGTTCATGTAGTACACAGCCCGGGATGTCATCTGGTCCCATGGATGCTGTATTCTTAGCTTTAGAGAGTGTGTTTTGTACCTGTGTGGCCGTTATTACTGGAATTTGGCAATCTTCCGTTATTGAGATGGGCCATTTAGGGGGTGAGAGGGGGGTGAAGTTGGCACTGAATCGATCTGCCAGGATATTGGCAATATCCTTTGGATCAGTATATTTAATGCCATTCTGTTTTAGCTCAGAGCAGATCTGAGCATTGCCATTTAGATTCTTGACATAGTTATAGAATGCTTTGTGGTTGTCTTTGGAATCTTTGGCAATTTTATTTTCGTAACTAGCTTTGGAGGATTTTATGAGGCATCTCAGTTTCTTACTGAGGCTAGTAAGGGAGTTTTTTGCATCCTGGGATTTTCCTCTTTTCTGCAAAAGTTTCTTCCTTTTGTTGTAAAGTTTGTTTATGGCAGGGGACCACCAGATTGGCTTCCTTTTTGGATGAGAGCATTTTGGTTCTATTTGGGATGGCACGATTCATGCATGAGTGGATGTGCTCGTACAGTGCCTTAGTGTAGGATTCAGCAGTTGAACTTTCAGTTACCGTCTGCATGGGTGTCATGAAGTTTGTCACTTCTGACTTGAGTAGCATGAAGTTGGCTTTGGAGAAGTTTTTTATGGTGGTTACTTTACTGGGGGTGGGGTGGGATGTGGATGTTAAGGGTGATTAGCTTATGGTCAGACCTGACTAACGAGGGGTGACCATAGGTATGGAGCATTGATTTCCCATGTTGGTAATGACCAGGTCTAGGATATTGGAGCCCCTGGTGGGACTATGGATTAGTTGATCCAGTGCGTTGGAATTTATGAATTCCAAGAACCGTTCGTAAAGGTGTTGGGACATGAGTAGTTTTCCCAGTTAATGGCAGGGTAGTTAAAATCACCCAGTATTAGGGTGTTTGGTTCTATCTTAATATTTTCCAGTATGTTTAGAAAGGTGTAGTGAGAATCTTGGGGTATGGTGGGGGATCTGTAGCAAGCTACAATTTGGATTGCAGTCTTACCTAGTGTTAGTTGCACTTGGATAATTTCAGACACATTGTGTTGGCCAACTAGCCTGGTGGTGTGAATATCCTTGGTGAATATTGACACTCCTCCACCTTTAGTGTTTCGGTCCTGGTTTGGTGGCCGAAAAGTGTGGTAAGAGTTGTAGCCTGGTATTGCAGGGGTGCTCTCTGGAGCCTTGAACCAGGTCTCAGTTACTGCACAGATATCGATGTTCTTCATTTTTAGGAGTGCCTCGAGAGAGTGCATTTTGAGGTTTAGACTTCTAGCATTGAGTAGCATTACCTTCAGATTTTTCATGCTTGTACCTGTTACGGTGGTGGTTTTGTCCTTTGAAGTTTGCCTAAAAAAGGCACTATAGGGGTGGCAGGAGCCTTAGCCAGTAACCTGAATCCCAGGGGCGACAGGTGCAGACCATCTCTGGCAAAGCATCGTGGTCTGTCAAGTCATGTCATCCCAGGCAGACAGATACTGGATCCCCTTTGAATGACACCATAAGCTTAGCCAATTGTTGAAGTCAATCATTTTATCCTTATATTGTGTCAAGTCAAGTCAAGACAAGTCAAATTTTATTTATATAGCACCTTACAGACATAAAATGCCACCAAAGTGCTTTACAAAAATACAAAAAATAACATTCAAACATAATCAATCATCCCACACTACTAAAAGCCAAATCATAAAAATAAGTCTTAAGCTTTGATTTAAAAACTGCCACTGAAGAAGACTGCCGAATGTAAAGTGGAAGCTCATTCCAAAGTTTTGGAGCTGCAACTGAAAAAGCTCTGTCTCCCCTCATCTTTAATCGCGACCTCGGGACCACAAGCAAAGACAAATCTTCTGAGCGAAGTGCCCGAGCAGGAACATAAGGATGCAATATCTCTGATAAATAAGTTGGGGTCAAACCATTTAAAGCTTTAAACACCAATAACAAAACTTTAAAATGAATCCGGTAAAAAACAGGTAACCAATGTAAAGCATGATCAAACTTACGTTTGCCTTCCAAAAATCTCCCAGCAGCGTTTTGAACAAGCTGTAAACGAGATAAGGCACCATGACTCACTCCAAATAAAATGGAGTTATAATAGTCTAGACGTGAAGTTATAAATGCATGCACCACAATTTCAAGATCACACCTAGACAAAAATGGTTTTACCCTAGCCAAACATCTTAACTGGTAAAAAGAGGATGCCACAACCCCATTTATATGACCCCTAAAACACAAATCTTTGTCCATTTTTACTCCCAAATTAACAACAAAATCCTTCAAATAAGGAGTCAGTTCACCACAATCCACCATGGAGGAATCAATATAACGACTCAGACCAAAAAGCACTACTTCTGTCTTCCCTTCATTAAGACTTAGAAAGTTTTCCACCATCCATGTTTTAAGCTCACATAGACAATCAAGAACCTTTGATATTGATCGACCACCAGCCTCATCCAAGGGTAAATAAAGTTGACAATCATCAGCATACAAATGAAATTCAATGCCGTATTTCCGTAAAATATCTCCCAGAGGCAAAATATAAATACAAAACAACAAAGGCCCTAAAATTGAACCCTGTGGAACTCCCCAAGGAAGATGGGAGAAATCAGATGAAAAACCACCCATCTGAACACACACCATTCTATCAGAAAGGTAAGACCTAAACCAATTTAACGCCGAACCAGTAATTCCCACATAATGCTCAAGACGGTGCAACAGCACCTCATGATCAACTGTATGAAAAGCAGCTGTCAAGTCCAACAACACTAATAATACAGATTTTCCACCATCAGTTGCAAGAAAAATATCATTCAAAACTTTCAACAAAGCTGTCTCAGTACTATGTAATGGTTTAAAACCAGATTGAAAATTTTCTAAAAAATTATTTTTATTTAGAAAATCCAACAACTGGCCATAAACACATCTCTCCATCACCTTACTCAAAAAAGGCAACTTAGAAATTGGCCTATAATTAGATAACACAGATGCATCTAGCCCAGATTTCTTCAGTAGTGGATGTATAACCACTCTTTTAAAATCATTTGGCACAACACCAGAAACTAAACTAGTGTTGATTATTGTCAATATGACTGGGGCCACTGTTAAAGACACATCCTTACAAACAAATGAAGGTAAAACATCATCAGGAGAACCACTAGGCTTAGCCTCATCTATCATTCTGTGGTATAATTCTGGGCGAAGGCAGGATGCTACTCAGGGCTAGGGTCATACCTGCCTATGCCACATGATCCGAGAGCTCTTCCATGTCTCTTTTCATGTAGTCCAGGGAGGTACGTCTCAAGTCATTCACTCCAACATGGACAATGACAGAGTCATATTTGTACTTGTTGTGGAGTGACTTGAGTGCATGCGTTATGTGGCGGATCCTGGCACCCGACAGGCAGCTGACTGTAATTTTCTCCTTATTCAACCTGGTGAGAGGGACATCAGTGTGCCGGACTATAGAGTCACCTATGACTAAAGTGTTAGGTACATTGTCTTGCCTTAGGGGCTGTTGCTGGGTGGCACACTGGTGTTGTGAACTATGTGACACATTGGTTGTGATTGGTGTTTGTTTGCGTTTCAGCTTCAGAGGTCTTTGTTGCTTGGGCAGGTTACAGTTAAGGGCCTCTGCATATGTGGATTTAGTGTTGCTATATGTGGGTGTTGGTGGCGTGGGTTTAGAAGGGCTATGTGTTGCTTGAGGTGTAGTGTGGGTGTTAACCTTCTCCTCTTGACTGTTTAGCACAATCTTGGATGGAGAGAGCTTTGCTTCCATTTTGGCTTTGTAAGTGCATCTCTCACAGGTTGTAGTGTTGGGTGGTAGGAGGAGAGGGTTGTCTGTGTACATGAGGCAATTGCTGCATTGCCCCAGTATGCCCAGATTCACCAGGTGGACAGGAGAAATCACTGGAAGCTGACCCTTGGACATGCCTGGTTTGGGGCTTTTTTTTTTCTTTGTAAAGTATAGGAGCTGTTTCCTTAGCAAGGTACTTTGCAATTATAGGCTGTTTAGTGCCTACTATTAATTTCTCCTTATTAACAAGGAGAATTCAGTGTTTGTATGAGTTTAAGGCTTCCTAGTGCTTTCCAGCAGGTATTAGAGAAAGTGCTAGTCACAGGGATGCTTAAAGGTAAGATTGAAAAGAATGCACTCTGCAGTGTGCACTAGAGAAGTTAGATGTGAAAGTAGGTAACTTGAGTTTTACCTGTTTAAAAAGTTAAGGTTTAGTGGAGAGTTACTATTTTTAAAACAGCAAGATAGATTGAAAGGGGTGGTCACTTTTGTATTTTGGTACTATGAAATACTGTAGGATGGCCAATAAATTTAAATAATTGAAGGGGTGGGATTTCAAAAATGATGATTTTGTGATTACTCACATAAGCCAGTGAAAGTAGAGAGAAATGAGATACATGGTCAGATTAACATAAGAGGCAGGCAACTAGAAAGACAGTGGTATTTTTCTGCCTGACTCAGAACTGAGAGAGCTGTGGTCTCTTTTGAAGTTTTAATATGCTGTTAAAACAGAATGCAAGCAAAACACAAGGTAAAGAAAACAAACTACAGTATTCAAAATATAGAAAGGCAATACAGTAATACAAAAAATAAAAGCAAACTAACCTTTCCTTCACAGCAAAGTGTAGCAGAGTCTGGATGAGCCTTTCTGGTAAAGCTGAATGACACCAGAAACTAAGCCAATTAGTAAAGTCAGTAATTTTCTGTTTGTACTGAGGCATCATTATGGGTGACGATAGGATGCTGCTTAAGGCTAGAGACATAACTGATTGGGATACATAATCAGTGAGCTCAATCATGTCTCTCTTCATATAGTCCTGGGAGGTACGTCTCAAGTCATTCGCACCAACATGGACTATGACAGAGTCATAACAGTACCTGTTGTTGAGAGACATGAGTGCATGTGTGATATGACAGTTTCTAGCACCTGACAAGCAACTTACTGTGACTTTCCCCTTGTCTAGCCTGGTGAGGAGCACATCTATGTGTCTCACAATAGAGTCTCCAATGACTAGTATGTTGGGTTTGTGGCTTGTCCTTAGAGGCTGTGAGACACAGGCATGTGTACTATGTGTGGTTATTCATGCAGTGGGTTGTGATGTGTGTGTGTGTGCTTTTTCCTCGGAGGTCTGTCTTGTTTAGTTATGTTTTTGTTGAGAACCTCCACATATGTAGGAATATACTGTACAGGTGTGGGTGGTGTTAGAGGTGTGGTGTTTGTGGGGTCTGTGCAAACAACCTTCTCAGTGCTAGATGTACTGGTTTGTGATTGAGACAGCAAGGATTCTAGGTTCTTAATGTAACTGTTTGGCTATCCATCTGGTGACATAGGGATATATGCCTAAATCTGTGAGTTTATCTATAATAACCAAGTGAGGTATTGTGTCAAATGCCTTGCAGGTCGACATAGGCAGTATGTACCACCGAGTTTAGTAGAATGACTTGCCCTTGACAAAACTGAACTGGGATGGGTCCAGTTTTTCAATATTTCCTTCTTACACTAACAGAAGTGGGTTTAGAATGTAATATATCAAAAGGTAGTCAGGATCAAATTCCAAACAGAAACCTGATCACTGTTTTCTATGAGAAATAACAGCCAGTGTGATTTATAAATGTGCACCAGCAGTGATTCCTTTGCTTTCTGAAATGTTTCCTTTTCATGCTTGCATAACTGTTGAGTTGTTATATATTCACTGGGAATGTGGGGGCTTGCCAGCAACTGTGGGGTACGGGAAGGGGCATATCACCTTGTAAAAAGCCCTTACAGTCAGAGAATTCACCCTTTTGGTGTTTGTCTTCAGCATTTTGGTTCCTTGGTATCTTCTAAGTTGGGGTTTCATAAAAGAGCCTTAGAATTCAAACCAGGTAGTACATCTCCATCTTTACCTACCTTGGTGAAATCTTCCTTATTATTACATTTCTCACTCTCACCATCTACCTCCTGCTCATAATTCTCCATTTGTAGTGCTTTCTGTTTTAGCTTTAAAGAAGTTTAGGATTAAGCTGAAAATGTGCATTTTCCTTACTTCTTTGCTTTGTTCCTTGGGATAAACCCTTTCATTGAGTGGTTCCTTCTTTTTAGTTCTACTTTAGCTTCCATGTACAACATTTTTAGAAGCAGTGACACTTCTCCTCCTTGCTTTGCAGCACCTCCAGGCTGTAGTATTTTAGTGTGCAAGCCCCTTTCTACTGATTCTGTTCTTGCAGGCTGTCCATTGGAATTGTCCTAACATATCTCTCTAAATTGTATAAGATGTTCCTCGGCTTGTATGCTTAGTCAAAGTTTTTCATCTCTAGGGCTTTCAAAAACTATGCTTAGGTCTTTGTGATGTCATACACACTAACATGTATGCCTGGTGGTTGTGCCATTCCTTTTTCTAGGTTACAAGCAGCGAAAAAACAGAACGCTACAGTATTCGCTAATCTACTCACTACTATATCCGTGTGCAACACATACAGAAAGACGAATAAATAAAATAGTTAAAATCTGTTTTAATCCATATAATGTTTAGCACTTTCACTCACTAAACCGTGAGCTTCCTTAGAACATTCATATCACAGATAATGCAAGTTTAAATACAACTATTTGGCGCCAAAATCTGTTTCAATTCCTTAAAGCTATAGGCTTTAAAAAATAAAATAACTTTTCTATAAAGTACTTAAAAGATTTCCATACACCACATTGCATTACTTGTGTATATAAAAATATACCATTCAAATTAATTATATATGTGTCAGATTCACAAAACTATTCAACAACTAATTTCTAATAATGGTTTTGTTGATATATATTCATTTAATCCAGATGGTGTTGTGGCATCCATCAATATCTGCCAACAAACCTCTTTATATGCCAAAACACTCTTAATATTTCCACCCCTTGGATTACTAACCACTGTTTCCAAAATAGCAAATTTAAAATAATGATTTTCACCTTTACTATCTATATGTTTAAACAACGCATTTTTTTGGTTAAGCAAAAACACATTTGTGGAATTATTCATGTACTGGTTCACCTCCCCACAATGATAGGGTGACCTGCCAAAATATCTGATTTCTTCACATTGCTTTTTCAACTTTTTTAAAATGGGGAAAATCCTTCCAAATTATTATGCAGCATGTTAAATTAAGAATGATAGGAACAGGATTATTATGCGGCATGTTAAATTAAGAATGATAGGAACAGGATTATTATGCGGCATGTTAAATTAAGAATGATAGGAACAGGATTATTATGCGGCATGTTAAATTAAGAATGATAAGAACAGGATTATTATGTGGCATGTTAAATTAAGAATGATAGGAACAGGATTATTATGTGGCATGTTAAATTAAGAATGATAGGAACAGGATTATTATGTGGCATGTTAAATTAAGAATGATAGGAACAGGATTATTATGCGGCATGTTAAATTAAGAATGATAGGAACAGGATTATTATGTGGCATGTTAAATTAAGAATGATAGGAACAGGATTATTATGCGGCATGTTAAATTAAGAGTGATAGGAACAGGATTATTATGCGGCATGTTAAATTAAGAATGATAGGAACAGGATTATTATGTGGCATGTTAAATTAAGAATGATAAGAACAGGATTATTATGCGGCATGTTAAATTAAGAATGATAGGAACAGGATTATTATGTGGCATGTTAAATTAAGAATGATAGGAACAGGATTATTATGTGGCATGTTAAATTAAGAATGATAGGAACAGGATTATTATGTGGCATGTTAAATTAAGAATGATAGGAACAGGATTATTATGCGGCATGTTAAATTAAGAATGATAGGAACAGGATTATTATGTGGCATGTTAAATTAAGAATGATAGGAACAGGATTATTATGTGGCATGTTAAATTAAGAATGATAGGAACAGGATTATTATGCGGCATGTTAAATTAAGAATGATAGGAACAGGATTATTATGTGGCATGTTAAATTAAGAATGATAGGAACAGGATTATTATGCGGCATGTTAAATTAAGAATGATAGGAACAGGATTATTATGTGGCATGTTAAATTAAGAATGATAGGAACAGGATTATTATGCGGCATGTTAAATTAAGAATGATAGGAACAGGATTATTATGCGGCATGTTAAATTAAGAATGATAGGAACAGGATTATTATGTGGCATGTTAAATTAAGAATGATAGGAACAGGATTATTATGTGGCATGTTAAATTAAGAATGATAGGAACAGGATTATTATGTGGCATGTTAAATTAAGAATGATAGGAACAGGATTATTATGCGGCATGTTAAATTAAGAATGATAGGAACAGGATTATTATGCGGCATGTTAAATTAAGAATGATAGGAACAGGATTATTATGCATGTTAAATTAAGAATGATAGGAACAGGATTATTATGTGGCATGTTAAATTAAGAATGATAGGAACAGGATTATTATGTGGCATGTTAAATTAAGAATGATAGGAACAGGATTATTATGTGGCATGTTAAATTAAGAATGATAGGAACAGGATTATTATGCGGCATGTTAAATTAAGAATGATAGGAACAGGATTATTATGCGGCATGTTAAATTAAGAATGATAGGAACAGGATTATTATGCGGCATGTTAAATTAAGAATGATAGGAACAGGATTATTATGCATGTTAAATTAAGAATGATAGGAACAGGATTATTATGTGGCATGTTAAATTAAGAATGATAGGAACAGGATTATTATGCGGCATGTTAAATTAAGAATGATAGGAACAGGATTATTATGTGGCATGTTAAATTAAGAATGATAGGAACAGGATTATTATGTGGCATGTTAAATTAAGAATGATAGGAACAGGATTATTATGCGGCATGTTAAATTAAGAATGATAGGAACAGGATTATTATGCGGCATGTTAAATTAAGAATGATAGGAACAGGATTATATTCCCAGCCCTAGTTTGATATCTTATCATCATGACTGCGTACAACTTCTACTTTGTTAGTAATCATTTTGCCCTTTCATACATACTGATCTTTCATTTGCATTACCAAACTGGCTGAGTTTTAATGTATCAGTCTTTGCAGTTTTCTGCTATTAGTTAAGACACTACACTTAAAGTGACTAGTCACACATTTTAAGTGTTCGGGTTTTAGGTTCATAGGTAGGCACTAGGCTATCTGCCCGAGGGCATTTTTAAGCCTAGCCAGAGTGTGTCGGCTTTCGCCGCCCTATTGATTAATTAACTGAGCCTCTGTCAAGCAGAACATGCATTGTAATAGCAGTATTAGTGTTAGTTACCATGGTGTTGACTGTTATATGTGTTTTGTTTGCTGAAATTATTTATTTCCTAGCTGAAATTGTGAAGACATAGCTTCCATTGGCATTGTGAAGCTTATTGTTCTGAGAAACTCCACCCCCAATGTGATGTCATGTTAGGTAAACAGCAGTGACGGCTGGTGACTTCAAAGCATAGGGGGCTGCAGGAAGCAACTGAATGGGTGGAGCCAAATACAGTAGGGTGGGGCTATATTACTGCAGGTCAATAACTGTTATGTATGATCAAACAGCTGGGTCATTCACTTTCATCCACGGACTGCTTCATTACAAATTCATTCATTATAACCACTTTACTGACTATGTACACCTTAGATGTTTAGCTGCAATCAACAATCTATGGGTACTACTGTTACCCACCAGTCTTCCCTGCACTCTCCTTGTGCTCTCTTCTGTTTTCCTGTCATCCTACATCATCCAGACAGATTACTTTTTTCTTGCTTTTTCATACTTTGTCTTAATTTTAACTTCCTCCCATGCCTTTAACACTATGTAACTGGCCAAGACTGCACTGTAATTTAAGTCTGGAGGAAGTAACTGAATTAAAATGGGGGTGTGTTAGGACCCTGGAAGTCAAAGAGTTGTAGATGCATCGAGGTGTATCTTAGATTTGTTTTTACTAACCTATGACTTAATTATGATGGCCTGAACAAAAAATCATGAGTTGGGAAATATATTCAATCTTTCTGGGAATACTGGCTGTTTTCTTACCCCTCCAAAATGAGAGGTATCTTCTGTGTACCACTCTGGTGTTAGATTGGGGTGAAAAGTAAAAGAACAAATGGCCAGAGGCATACAAACAAATGTTAAAGAAATAAAATAAATAAATAAATAAACAAACAAACAAACAAACAAATGAATAAATAAATAAATTATACTGCTGAGGGTCTGGGAGAAGAAACCAAAGCACTTGGATAAAATCCACAAAGCTAAAAGGACTTCACATGCAATGAACAAAGAACTAAACACTCAACAGGGGAACCAAGTGCTGTTATGTAACAACTTTACTCAGTGCAACACTCTGACAGTGATCAGTTGCTATCACACACATCATGCCCAGATCACCACAAACAGCTGTTTATTGAGTGCAATGTAGATGCTTGACTGTTACAGAAAGTGAAAAAAAATACAAAACAAAACCAAAGCAGTAACCCAAGAATAAGCAGGTGGCGAATTGCAGGGTGGAAAAAGGCTCACAAAACTTCAAAGCAGTTAAGAAGACTGTATTTAATAAAACATATAGTAAAATCCAAAATAAAACATGTGCTAAGCGCTGTTGTCCTAAAAGGACTTCATCAGAGCATGAGTTCCTGTTACAAAGCCACAGTTTGTATACTAAATCCAACCAATCAAAATGTGGCATGAATAATACAAAAATCCAAAAGCAATTAAAAAAATGCAAAGTGCTTCTGAAAAGCCAGAATAATAAATGCTTATTTTAAACAAATGACAACAGTGTATGTCACTTTTATCCACAGACAACCCATACATCCAACAGTTACGGCCAAATTTACTGATTGAATATACCTCAGATATCAGATGTAATAAAATAAAAATAGCAACAATTGGATAAAGTGATTCATTTTAAAACCCTCCATACACAGATGTGACCATCAGTTATTTCCATATTGATCCCTTCATTAGTTTAACAATGTATACACAAGAACTTCAGTGACACCAAAATGAAACAATTCCCTCAGCAACTGCTTCAGTAGTATATCAATGTATATACATAAGCACCAAAATTCGTAGCATACGCGTGTATGCACAAGCACTTTCCTGACACCAAAATGAATAATTTCCCTTAACAATCCCTTCAATACTTTGTCCATGTATGCACAAGTACCAAAATAAAATATTTCCCCCAGGGACACTTCAATAACACATCCATATATGCACAAGCACCAAAAATGAAACATTTCCCCCAACAACCTCTTCAGTGGTATGTCCATGTCTGCATAAGCACTTCACTGACACCAGAATGAAACATTTCCCCCCGCAACTCCCTCTGTAGTTTGTCCATGTAAGCAAAGTACGTCAGTGACATCAGAATGAACATTTGTCCCAGTGACCCCTTCATTAGTTTATTCATGTATGCTCAAGCACTTTGCTGATGTCAAAATGAGTAATTTACCCCAGTGATCCCTTCAGCAGTATGTCCATACACACACACACACACACCCACACACACACACACACACACACACACACACACACACACACACACACTTTAATTACTTACCTTCTTCTCACATTTCGGCAGTAGCACACGTAGTGCCAGAAAAAAAATTCAAATAAATTTAAAAAAGAACTTTTCCCAAACTTGTGCTTCCTCTTCTGCATGAACTGCTTCCATTTTCATGGCCCAGTGTGACTCAGTCACCTGAGGCAACCTGAGCCAATAGCAAGGGCTTCTTACTGCATCATGCAGGCCACTCTCTCTCTCGCCCAACATCAACTCTGTGTCCATGCGTGTGTATGTGCAAGTGGTTTTGTGTGCGTAATAATGTGTGAGACAACTTCTGTGAGGAAAATTAAGTGCTCATTCCTAATTTCATTTCATAGCTAATTTACAAACAGACCCATACCATTCACTAACTTCCTCCCATACATATCACACAAAACATTTTACCCATCCATATACTGCTGTCAGTCAAAACATTAATAAAAACAACAGTGCATGTCTGTGAACCAACAGTGATAACAGTAAGTATGACCACAAAATGAAAGCAATGCACTAAAATGCCCACGTACCTCTTCCTCTTAATGAATCGAATATTGTATGTATAAGCATTCTTGTGCAACAGCTTTAATGTGATGCTTTTTGAGTGCCTGCGCAATCACATTAAAAAATGTGCAGACTTTTTATCAGAGATTGTTTTTCCTCTGAAAAGCTGTATGTGTGCTGAGTAAGCTTTCTGCTTTTGCATGCTTTAATGTGATGGGTTCCACTATAAGTGGACACAATCTAATCCACAGAGGATCAGAATCCCCAAACTGCATTTGCTGAAATCTTGCTGAAAAATACTTTTTAAAATGTTTTTGCAGGGGAGCAAGTGCCCGTGCAGCCAATGAAGTTGGGGGCAAGCCTTCAGTACTCCCTGAACTTATATACGTATACTAACTCTAAGGTTGCACTTACTTAAAAAAAGGGTAAATTCCTCCCAAAAAGGAATCAGTTCTGGCACAACTCACCGACAGTGATTTCCTGTGAAGGAACTCCACTTGCCAGAGATTTGAAGCTTGGGCAGTTGATGCTTCAGAGTTTAAGCTTTGCCCAACAGTAGGAAAACCAAGGTGATACCTCTTGTCTGCATGCATAATCAAACTAAACAACTGTGTATTGGCTTTTTGCTTATCAGATGTTATTTTTCATAGGGAAAATGCTTATTAACATTTTGCCCATATGAGTGATATTTGATTTCTAGAGATATGAAGTATATTCTTTTATTTATCTGTAATATTCATGTTTATAGGCAAGCTTGGATGAATAAGCATTTTGCTTTTAAATGTGTTGCCTTCTGTGTGCATACATAATTATGCCTAAAAATGTGCAGACTTTTTGCATATCAGATCTTATTGTTCACTGTGAATGCTGTGTGTTTATTTAACAAGCATTCTGGCTTTGAATTCATATCTCTCAACTGCCCAGATTTTCACAGAATGTCCAAACTTTTGCCTCATATTTTTGGAATATTCCTTATAAAATTTGTGATTTTCTAGTAAATTACTTGGATGATCTGAATATTGAAGTCACTAAATAACAACATACATTTGAGTTTCAGACTTCAAATCTTTCAGAGAATGTATGTTAAAATAAATCCTGTTACTGTAGCAACTTTCTAAGTTTAGAAGAGCAATATTTAAACTCTGTCAGTATTTTGGGGCCTTTATCCCCCCCCCCCATTTTGTCAGGCTTTGACCAGAATTCTTGCACTAAGAGGTTGACAGGAATGTTTGAATTTCTTCAGTGTCAGCCTACACTATATATGCATAATCAAACTGTAAAACAGCATGCAGTGTTTTTTTTTTTTTTTTGCTCATCACATATTATTTTTCACTGAGAAGGCTGTATTAGTTTACTGAACTCTTGCCCACATAAATATTTGATACATAAGTATAATAAGTGTACTTCATAAATTCATACTTATGTATTCAGCTGTTTGGATTTGGTTATATTGCATCTGTCCAACATATATTTTTTTCTATTTTTTTTTTTTTTGCTTGTAGTTATGAATTTTATTTATAAGCATTCTATTTTTTAAACTGATTTAATGTGATGACTTATGTGTATATGTATAATCAAATCAAAAATAGTCTGCAGGTGTTTTGCTTATCAGATGCAGACATGCATTTTGCCTTTCCTGCAGCTTTAATGTGATGTCACTCATTTGTTTGTAACAAGAAAGCTGTATAATAGTGTGCTGGCTCTCTGCTTATTGCATATTAAACTCTACTGAGGATGCTGCGTATCTTGCAGTGAAACGAGTTTGGTTTTGATTTAATAAAATTATTTTCTACTTTTACACAATTAGTTTATTACTGTATTCAAGTTCTGGAGTTTGGTGTTTTTCTTTTTATATGTGCAATGAATTGGGGTATTTTAAAATCCAGTGCACTTTTTGGTGATATATCTATAGGGATCTACTTCAGAAGATCGACTCAACAGAAAGTTGAATTTCATATCCATATGATTGACTTTCCAAAATATCAAATGAGGGAAAACAACAAAAATCAAAGTTTTTGCAGGGAGGCAAGCCCCCCTGCACCCCCACACATCCTCTGCATATTATATACACCAACTCCAAGATCATACTACAGTGGGGAAAAGGGTAGATTTCCCCAATCCCCACTGTACCGGAATCTCTACATATATACTTCTACATTTTGGGAAGCCGATCATATGGTTTCGACCATATGAAGTTCAACTTTCTGTTCAGTCAGTCTTCTGATGGGGACCCATATATTTATCACATCAATGGCAGCCCCCTAAACACACAACCTGTGGTGAGAGACCTGGGTTCTCAGGTTGACAACAGTTTCACTTTCGACCATCATGTAGCGGCAGTAGTCATAAAAGCCTTTTACTTGGTTCATCTCATAAGTAAATGGATTGCATCCAGGAAAAAGGAGGTTATTACCTTTCTGTACCCCTCCCTCATTAGACCAATAATTGATAGCTGCCCCTCTCTGGAATAGACTTCCCATACATGTCAAACAGAGAGTACCTCGCTGACTCTCTTCAAGTGCAACCTTGATGAGTGGATGGGAAACCACAAATTTGTCCCAGGGGTTCCACTTGTGTCCCTCATTGACAGGGGCAACAGGTGTTGACTGAGGTTTCTTTTTTTGGATAAAGTCTTGGCTAGGCTTGTAAGGCCCCCAAAGCCATTAGCCTAGTACCCTCCTAAAACACTGCTAATTATATATCCCATCTCCGAGATCACTCTAAATGGGGAGAGCACAAACTCCCTAACCCCCACAAACAAAGCTGACAATACTCAAATAACTGATGTTTGAATACCTGGCCAGCTTTTTTGGTGTGATGATCACACCATTTGACCACCTCAATGGCACACACACACACACACACACACAGATATATATATATATATGTGTGTGTGTGTGTGTGTGGGGGGGGGGGTTATCACTTTAAAGCCGACAGTGGACCTGAACGATATGACTAAATGATAATTGAATGAGTCCAGCACATTGACTCTCCCTCTTGGTGTGTACCAATGGTAGTCATGCATCCAGGCCACTGAGCGGTACGGCTTCACTGCTTTCTGTCTGTCTTCATGTGTACTGCTGGTGGTCATGCATCCAGGCCACTGAGTGGCACTGCTTCACTGCTTTCTATCCCTCTTGGTTTGTACTGCTGGTGGTCATGCATCCAGGCCACTGCGTGGTACTGTTTCACTGCTTTCTGTCCCTCTTAGTGTGTACTGCTGGTGGTTGTGTGTCCAGGCCACT
Source organism: Protopterus annectens (assembly GCF_019279795.1). Taxonomy (NCBI): domain Eukaryota; kingdom Metazoa; phylum Chordata; order Ceratodontiformes; family Protopteridae; genus Protopterus; species Protopterus annectens. Next base: position 155,948,465 of record NC_056739.1, read on the forward strand.
GAGTGGCACTGCTTCACTGCTTTCTGTTTGTCTTCATGTGTACTGCTGGTGAGCATGTGTCCAGGCCACTGCGTGGTACTGCTTCACTGCTTTCTGTCCCTCTTGGTTTGTACTGCTGGTGGTCATGCATCCAGGCCACTGAGTGGTACTGCTTCACTGCTTTCTGATTTGGAGATTGTGCAAGCACAAAGAAGAGGAAGCCGTTGTTAATCCCTACTGCCAACTGTTTCCCTTTCTTTGGGCCTGTGCAGTCCTGGATTTATTATAAGTAGCAGTGATGTGAGTGGGGTGCCTTCCCATGCATGGAATACCTCTATGTAAAAATGCTTTTTTATGTTTTGTTTGGTTTGTGACATTTTTTTCCATTTTAAAGGGTGTTACTGGATTTAGACATACTAGATGCTCTGTGGAAACATGAATTCTCTAAGCCTCTAGTCCATCAGTATTGCATGACCTTTTTATTGCAGCATTCTCTGGGTGTTTAATCCCCCTGGGTTGGATCCTCCAAATTTCCCACAGGATGCGAGTGAGCCTGGATGCCTCGACAGATGGTCACAGATGCAGACTTGAAAATGTAGGGCTCTCTCCCCTTTTACATTCTAGTTTCCCTGGTGTGCACTCAGTGAGTAATGAGGCATAGTTTAGGGGTATTATCGTATGAGTCCCTCTACTGGTGATGTGTCTCAAACCACTAGAGTCACATAACCTTTCTGTGATTCCAAACCCAGCAGAGCTGCAGAAGTGGCCTGTCTCTACCAGCATGCCATTCCCTTCCCTCCTAATGGAGAAAGGCAGGAAGAGTAAGCCTCATCACTCCTCTCTGTCTCCACATCAGCTCTGTCAGGTGCTTCAGCTACTATTTAAGTTTGGGTCTCCTGAGGCATAATTGAACCTATATCTCCTTATGCCAGTGGATTTCAAATGAAGGTTTAGATGACATGTGTGATGTCTCAGAATGGTTCTTTTGGTATCTGTGGTCATTTCCAATGATTTGATTGTGAGAGATTTTAATGCATGTAGTTGGCTGTGATGTTTTGGCTCCTGACTGTCTGTATTTCACGGAGCTCTAACTCATTGATGCTAATGATTCCTTTTTATAACTTTAACAAATATCAGAATAGCTATTATGGAAGATTGTAGTTTGTGCTTGTACTGTTTTCACCCATAGTGTGTTTCTTGTTTCCTGATGGTTGGCTGAACATAGTGTTTAATATTTTTAAGTAAGAGGGTGTGGAAGCAAAGTCTCCCACATTGTCAGTGCTTCGGGCTTAAAAATCCCCAGTGCAGACTGTGCAAGGGAGGCTTCTCTTCCTGCTAAAGATACTATGTATGAATATTTTGAATTTAGCGTTTAATATTTTTAAGTAAGAGGGTGTGGGGGCAAAGTCTCCCACATTGTCAGTGCTTGGGGCTTCAAAATCCCCAGTGCAGACTGTGCAAGGGAGGCTTCTCTTCCTGCTAAAGATACTATGTATGAATATTTTGAATTTCTTTGGTGGTTTAAATAGATAACTTACTGCCTATATTTAGAAAGTATATAGTTATTCTATAGATACGTAATTTGTAGCTATAAATCTGTATGCATACATACATAAACACACACACACACACACACACACACACACACACACACACACACACACACACACACACACACACACACACACACACGCACACTGTAAAGGAAGCCCAAAATAATCAGTTTACAGCTCCAAGTGCTGCTGGCACTACTGCTGTAGAAAGCAACAGCTGTACAGACGTGAGCGTGAGGTGTGCTTCATGCAGCAAAGCACAGAAGGTGCTTATAATATGAAACAAAAGTAATAGCAGCCATTCAGCACAAAAGGCAGATGAAACATAGATAAGCTGTTGTACACAGGGCTGAGTGATGAGGATGCAGATGAAACATAGATATGCTGTAGTACACAGGAATGTGTGCTGAGGAGGCAGATGAAGCATAGATAAGCTGTAGTACACAGGGATGTGTGATGAGGAGGCAGATGAAGCATAGATAAGCTGTAGTACACAGGGATGGGTGATGAGGCAGATGAAGCATATATAAGCTTTAGTACACAGGGGTGGGTGATGAGGAGGCAGATGAAGCATAGATAAGCTGTAGTACACACGGGTGGGTGATGAGGGGGCAGATGAAGCATAGATAAGCTGTAGTACACAGGGATGGGTGATGAGGATGCAGATGAAACATAGATATGCTGTAGTACACAGGGATGGGTGATGAGGAGGCAGATGAAGCATAGATAAGCTGTAGTACACAGGACTGGATGATGAGGCAGATGAAGCATAGATAAGCTGTAGTGCACACGGGTGGGTGATGAGGGGGCAGATGAAGCATAGATAAGCTGTTGTACACAGGGCTGAGTGAAGAGGATGCAGATGAAACATAGATATGCTGTAGTACACAGGGATGGGTGATGAGGAGGCAGATGAAGCATAGATAAGCTGTAGTACACAGGAATGTGTGATGAGGAGGCAGATGAAGCATAGATAAGCTGTAGTACACAGGAATGGATGAGGAGGCAGATGAAGCATAGATAAGCTGTAGTACACAGGGCTGAGTGAAGAGGATGAAGATGAAACATAGATATGCTGTAGTATACAGGGATGGGTGATGAGGAGGCAGATGAAGCATAGATAAGCTGTAGTACACAGGAATGTGTGATGAGGAGGCAGATGAAGCGTAGATAAGCTGTAGTACACAGGGATGGGTGATGAGGCAGATGAAGCATATATAAGCTTTAGTACACAGGGGTGGGTGATGAGGAGGCAGATGAAGCATAGATAAGCTGTAGTACACACGGGTGGGTGATGAGGGGGCAGATGAAGCATAGATAAGCTGTTGTACACAGGGCTGAGTGATGAGGATGCAGATGAAACATAGATATGCTGTAGTACACAGGGATGGGTGATGAGGAGGCAGATGAAGCATGTGATGAGGAGGCAGATGAAGCATAGATAAGCTGTAGTACACAGGACTGGATGATGAGGCAGATGAAGCATAGATAAGCTGTAGTACACAGGACTGGATGATGAGGCAGATGAAGCATAGATAAGCTGTAGTGCATACGGGTGGGTGATGAGGGGGCAGATGAAGCATAGATAAGCTGTTGTACACAGGGCTGAGTGAAGAGGATGCAGATGAAACATAGATATGCTGTAGTACACAGGGATGGGTGATGAGGAGGCAGATGAAGCATAGATAAGCTGTAGTACACAGGAATGTGTGATGAGGAGGCAGATGAAGCATAGATAAGCTGTAGTACACAGGAATGGATGATGAGGCAGATGAAGCATAGATAAGCTGTAGTACACAGGGATGGGTGATGAGGAGGGAGATGAAGCATAGATAAGCTGTAGTACACAGGGCCGGGGGATGAGGAGGCAGATGAAGCATAGATAAGCTGTAGTATACAGGACTGGGTGATGAGGCAGATGAAGCATAGATAAGCTGTAGTACACAGGGATGGGTGATGAGGCAGATGAAGCATATATAAGCTTTAGTACACAGGGATGGGTGATGAGGAGGCAGATGAAGCATAGATAAGCTGTAGTACACACGGGTGGGTGATGAGGGGGCAGATGAAGCATAGATAAGCTGTTGTACACAGGGCTGAGTGAAGAGGATGAAGATGAAACATAGATATGCTGTAGTATACAGGGATGGGTGATGAGGAGGCAGATGAAGCATAGATAAGCTGTAGTACACAGGGATGGGTGATGAGGAGGCAGATGAAGCATAGATAAGGTGTAGTACACAGGAATGTGTGATGAGGAGGCAGATGAAGCATAGATAAGCTGTAGTACACAGGGATGGGTGATGAGGCAGATGAAGCATATATAAGCTTTAGTACACAGGGATGGGTGATGAGGAGGCAGATGAAGCATAGATAAGCTGTAGTACACACGGGTGGGTGATGAGGGGGCAGATGAAGCATAGATAAGCTGTTGTACACAGGGCTGAGTGAAGAGGATGCAGATGAAACATAGATATGCTGTAGTACACAGGGATGGGTGATGAGGAGGCAGATAAAGCATAGATAAGCTGTAGTACACAGGAATGTGTGATGAGGCAGATGAAGCATAGATAAGCTGTAGTACACAGGACTGGATGATGAGGCAGATGAAGCATAGATAAGGTGTAGTACACAGGGATGCAGGATGAGTAGGTAGATGAAGCATAGATAAGCTGTAGTACACAGGGATGGGTGATGAGGAGGCAGATGAAGCATAGATAAGCTGTAGTACACAGGGTTGTGTGATGAGGAGGCAGATGAAGCAGAGATAAGCTGTAGTACACAGGGATGGGTGATGAGGAGATAGATGAAGCATAGATAAGCTGTAGTACACAGGGATGGGTGATGAGGAGGGAGATGAAGCATAGATAAGCTGTAGTACACAGGGATGTGTGATGAGGCAGATGAAGCATAGATAAGCTGTAGTACACAGGACTGGATGATGAGGCAGATGAAGCATAGATAAGGTGTGGTACACAGGGATGCAGGATGAGTAGGTAGATGAAGCATAGATAAGCTGTAGTACACAGGGCCGGGGGATGAGGAGGCAGATGAAGCATAGATAAGCTGTAGTATACAGGACTGGGTGATGAGGCAGATGAAGCATAGATAAGCTGTAGTACACAGGGCCGGGGGATGAGGAGGCAGATGAAGCATAGATAAGCTGTAGTACACAGGGATGGGTGATGAGGCAGATGAAGCATAGATAAGCTGTAGTACACAGGACCGGGTGATGAGGCAGATGAAGCATAGATAAGCTGTAGTACACACGACTGCGTAATGAGGAGGCAGATGAAGCATAGATAAGGTGTAGTACACAGGGATGTGTGATGAGGAGGCAGATGAAGCATAGATAAGCTGTAGTACACAGGGATGGGTGATGAGTAGGCAGATGAAGCATAGATAAGCTGTAGTACACAGGGATGGGTGATGGGGAGGCAGATGAAGCATAGATAAGCCGTAGTACAGAGGGATGGTTGATGAGGAGGCAGATGAAGCATAGATAAGCCGTAGTACACAGGACTGGGTGATGAGGCAAATGAAGCAAAGATAAGCTGTAGTACACAAGGATGGGTGATGAGGAGGCAGATGAAGCATAGATAAACTGTAGTACACACGACTGTGTGATGAGGAAGCAGATGAATCATAGATAAGCTGTAGTGCACAGGGGTGGGTGATGAGGAGGCAGATGAAGCATAGATAAGCTGTAGTACAAAGGGATGGGTGATGAGGAGGCAGATGAAGTATAGATAAGCTGTAGTACAGGGGTAATGGTTCAGGGTTTGCACTATTAGGCTTACAGGATTTTAGGCAAGGGCATCTCTGAGGGGATAGAACTGGCTGGAAGTATCTTGCAAGGGGCAGTTAGCTTAGTACTAAAGGTGGAGATAAGCTGGCAGGGACAGGATGGGTGACAAGGACACAGATGAAGTGGAGATAAGCTGTAGTACACAGGGATGGGTGAAGAGGAGGCAGATTAAGCTTAGATAAGCCGTAGTACACAGGGATGGGTGATGAGGCGGATGAAGCATAGATAAGCTGTTGTACACAGGGATGTGTGATGAGAAGGCAGATGAAGCATAGATAACATGTAGTACACAGGGATGGGAGATGAGGAGGCAGATGAAGCATAAATAAGATGTAGTACACAGGGATGGGTGACAAGGATATAGATAAAGCATAGATAAGCTGTAGTACACAGGACTGGGTGATGAGGAGGCAGATGAAGCATTGATAATATGTAGTACACAGGACTGGGTGATGCGAAGGCAGATGAAGCATAGATAAGCTGTAGTACCCAGGGATGGGTGAAGAGGAAGCAGATGAAGCTTAGATAAACTGTAGTACACAGGGATGTGTGATGAGGAGGCAGATGAAGCACAGATAAGCTGTAGTACACAGGGTTGGTTGATGAAGGGGCAGATGAAGCATAGATAAGCTGTAGTACACAGGGATGGGTGATGAGGCAGATGAAGCATAGATAAGCTGTAGTACACAGGGATGGGTGATGAGGCAGATGAAGCATAGATAAGCTGTAGTACACAAGGCTGGGTCATGAGGCAGATGAAGCACAGATAAGCTGTAATACACAGGACTGGTTGATGAGGAGGCAGATGAAGCATAGATAAGGTGTAGTACACAGGGGTGGGTGATGGGGAGGCAGATGAAGCATAGATAAGCTGTTGTACACAGGGCTGAGTGATGAGGGAGGCAGATGAAGCATAGATAAGCTGTACACAGGGATGGGTGATGAGGATGCAGATGAAGCATAGATAAGCTGTAGTACACAGGGATGGGTGTTGAGGAGGCAGATGAAGCATATATAAGCTGTAGTACACAGGGATGGGTGATGAGGATGCAGATGAAGCATAGATAAGCTGTAGTACACAGGGATGGGTGATGAGGAGGCAGATGAAGCATAGATAAGCTGTAGTACACAGGGATGGGTGATGAGGAGGCAGATGAAGCATAGATAAGCTGTAGTACACAGGGATGGGTGATGAGGAGGCAGATGAAGCATAGATAAGCTGTAGTACACAGGGATGTTTGATGAGGAGGCAGATGAAGCATAGATAAGCTGTAGTACACAGGGATGGGAGATGAGGAGGCAGATGAAGCATAGATAAGCTGTAGTACACAGGACACAGGGCTGATGAGGAGGCAGATGAAACATAGATATGCTGTAGTACACAGGGATGGGTGATGAGGAGGCAGATGAAGCATAGATAAGCTGTAGTACACAGGAATGGGTGATGAGGAGGCAGATGAAGCATAGATAAGCTGTAGTACACAGGGATGGGTGATGAGGAGGCAGATGAAGCATAGATAAGCTGTAGTACACAGGATGGGTGATGAGGAGGCAGATGAAGCATAGATAAGCTGTAGTACACAGGGATGGGTGATGAGGAGACAGATGAAGCATATATAAGCTGTAGTACACAGGGATGGGTGATGAGGCAGATGAAGCATAGATAAGCTGTAGTACACAGGGCTGAGTGATGAGGATGAGGCAGATGAAGCATAGATAAGCTGTAGTACACAGGGATGGGTGATGAGGAGGCAGATGAAGCATAGATAAGCTGTAGTACACAGGAATGGGTGATGAGGAGGCAGATGAAGCATAGATAAGCTGTAGTACACAGGGATGGGTGATGAGGCAGATGAAGCATAGATAAGCCGTAGTACAGAGGGATGGGTGATGAGGCAGATGAAGCATAGATAAGCTGTAGTACACAGGGATGGGTGATGAGGAGGCAGAAGAAGCATAGATAAGCCGTAGTACAGAGGGATGGGTGATGAGGAGGCAGATGAAGCATAGATAAGCCGTAGTACACAGGACTGGGTGATGAGGGAGGCAGATGAAGCATAGATAAGCTGTAGTACACAGGGATGTGTGATGAGGAGGCAGATGAAGCATAGATAAGCTGTAGTACACAGGGATGGGTGATGAGGAGGCAGATGAAGCATAGATAAGCTGTAGTACACAGGGATGGGTGATGAGGCAGATGAAGCATAGATAAGCCGTAGTACAGAGGGATGGGTGATGAGTAGGCAGATGAAGCATAGATAAGCTGTAGTACACAGGGATGGGTGATGGGGAGGCAGATGAAGCATAGATAAGCCGTAGTACACAGGACTGGGTGATGAGGCAGATGAAGCAAAGATAAGCTGTAGTACACAGGGATGGGTGATGAGGAGGCAGATGAAGCATAGATAAGCTGTAGTACACAGGGATGGGTGATGAGGAGGCAGATGAAGCATAGATAAGCTGTAGTGCACAGGGTTGTGTGATGAGGAGGTAGATGAAGCAGAGATAAGCTGTAGTACACAGGGATGGGTGATGAGGAGACAGATGAAGCTTAGATAAGCTGTAGTACACAGGGATGGGTGATGAGGAGGGAGATGAAGCATAGATAAGCTGTTGTACACAGGGATGTGTGATGAGGCAGATGAAGCATAGATAAGCTGTAGTACACAAGACTGGATGATGAGGCAGATGAAGCATAGATAAGGTGTAGTACACAGGGATGCAGGATGAGTAGGTAGATGAAGCATAGATAAGCTGTAGTACACAGGGCCGGGGGATGAGGAGGCAGATGAAGCATAGATAAGCTGTAGTATACAGGACTGGGTGATGAGGAGGCAGATGAAGCATAGATAAGCTGTAGTACACAGGGATGGGTGATGAGGCAGATGAAGCATAGATAAGCTGTAGTACACAGGGCCGGGGGATGAGGAGGCAGATGAAGCATAGATAAGCTGTAGTACACAGGGATGGGTGATGAGGAGGCAGATGAAGCATAGATAAGTTGTAGTACACAGGGATGGGTGATGAGGAGGCAGATGAAGCATAGATAAGCTGTAGTACACAGGAATGTGTGATGAGGAGGCAGATGAAGCATAGATAAGCTGTAGTACACAGGGATGGGTGATGAGGAGGCAGATGAAGCATAGATAAGCTGTAGTACACAGGGCCGGGGGATGAGGAGGCAGATGAAGCATAGATAAGCTGTAGTACACAGGGATGGGTGATGAGGCAGATGAAGCATAGATAAGCCGTAGTACAGAGGGATGGGTGATGAGTAGGCAGATGAAGCATAGATAAGCTGTAGTACACAGGGATGGGTGATGAGGAGGCAGATGAAGCATAGATAGGCTGTAGTACACAGGGATGGGTGATGAGGAGATGAGGCAGATGAAGCATAGATAAGCTGTAGTACACAGGGATGGGTGATGAGGCAGATGAAGCAAAGATAAGCTGTAGTACACAGGGATGGGTGATGAGGAGGCAGATGAAGCATAGATAAGATGTAGTACACAGGGATGGGTGATGAGGAGGCAGATGAAGCATAGATAAGCTGTAGTACACAGGGATGGGTGATGAGGAGGCAGATGAAGCATAGATAAGCTGTAGTACACAGGGATGGGTGATGAGAAGGCAGATGAAGCATAGATAAGCTGTAGTACACAGGGATGGGTGATGAGGAGCAGATGAAGCATAGATAAGCTGTAGTACACAGGGATGTGTGATGAGGAGGCAGATGAAGCACAGATAAGCTGTAGTACACAGGGTTGGTGATGAGGAGGCAGATGAAGCATAGATAAGCTGTAGTACACAGGGATGGGTGATGAGGCAGATGAAGCATAGATAAGCTGTAGTACACAGGGATGGGTGATGAGGCAGATGAAGCATAGATAAGCTGTAGTACACAGGACCGGGTGATGAGGCAGATGAAGCATAGATAAGCTGTAGTACACAGGACTGGGTGATGAGGAGGCAGATGAAGCATAGATAAGCTGTAGTACATAGGGATGTGTGATGAGGAGGCAGATGAAGCATAGATAAGCTGTAGTACACAGGGATGGGTGATGAGTAGGCAGATGAAGCATAGATAAGCTGTAGTACACAGGGATGGATGATGAGGATGCAGATGAAGCATAGATAAGCTGTAGTACACAGGGATGGGTGATGAGGAGGCAGATGAAGCATAGATAAGCTGTAGTACACAGGGATGGGTGATGAGGGAGGCAGATGAAGCATAGATATGCCGTAGTACACACGCCTGGTGATGAGGAGGCAGATGAAGCATAGATAAGCTGTAGTACACAGGGATGGGTGATGAAGAGGCAGATGAAGCATATATAAGCTGTAGTACACAGGGATGGGTGATGAGGGCAGATGAAGCATATATAAGCTTTAGTACACAGGGATGGGTGATGAGGAGGCAGATGAAGCATAGATAAGCTGTAGTACACAGGGATGGGTGATGAGGGATGCAGATGATGCTTAGATAAGCTGTAGTACACAGGGATGGGTGGTGAGGAGGCAGATGAAGCATAGATAAGCTGTAGCACACAGGGCTGAGTGAAGAGGATGCAGATGAAACATAGATATGCTGTAGCACACAGGGATGGGTGATGAGGAGGCAGATGAAGCATAGATAAGCTGTAGTACACAGGAATGTGTGATGAGGAGGCAGATGAAGCATAGATAAGCTGTAGTACACAGGGATGGGTGATGAAGAGGCAGATGAAGCATATATAAGCTGTAGTACACAGGGATGGGTGATGAGGATGCAGATGAAGCATAGATAAGCTGTAGTACACAGGGATGGGTGATGAGGAGGCAGATGATGCATAGATAAGCTGTAGTACACAGGGATGGGTGATGAAGAGGCAGATGAAGCATAGATAAGCTGTAGTACACAGGAATGTGTGATGAGGAGGCAGATGAAGCATAGATAAGCTGTAGTACACACGGGTGGGTGATGAGGGATGCAGATGAAACATAGATATGCTGTAGTACACAGGGATGGGTGATGAGGAGGCAGATGAAGCATAGATAAGCTGTAGTACACAGGGATGGGTGATGAGGAGGCAGATGAAGCATAGATAAGCTGTAGTACACAGGGATGTGTGATGAGGCAGATGAAGCATAGATAAGCTGTAGTACACAGGGATGGGTGATGAGGAGACAGATGAAGCATATATAAGCTGTAGTACACAGGGATGGGTGATGAGGAGGGAGATGAAGCATAGATAAGCTGTAGTACACAGGGATGGGTGATGAGGGCAGATGAAGCATAGATAAGCTGTAGTACACAGGACACAGGGATGGGTGATGAGGAGGCAGATGAAGCATAGATAAGCTGTAGTACACAGGGATGGGTGATGAGGCAGATGAAGCATAGATAAGCTGTAGTACACAGGGATGGGTGATGAGGCAGATGAAGCATAGATAAGCTGTAGTACACAGGGATGGGTGATGAGGAGACAGATGAAGCATATATAAGCTGTAGTACACAGGGATGGGTGATGAGGAGAGAGATGAAGCATAGATAAGCTGTAGTACACAGGGATGGGTGAGGAGGCAGATGAAGCATAGATAAGCTGTAGTACACAGGACTGGATGATGAGGCAGATGAAGCATAGATAAGCTGTAGTACACAGGGCCGGGGGATGAGGAGGCAGATGAAGCATAGATAAGATGTAGTACACAGGGATGGGTGATGAGGGAGGCAGATGAAGCATAGATAAGCTGTAGTACACACGACTGCGTAATGAGGAGGCAGATGAAGCATAGATAAGCTGTAGTACACAGGGATGGGTGATGAGGAGGCAGATGAAGCATAGATAAGCTGTAGTACACAGGGATGGGTGATGAGGAAGCAGATGAATCATAGATAAGCTGTAGTGCACAGGGGTGGGTGATGAGGCAGATGAAGCAAAGATAAGCTGTAGTACACAGGGATGGGTGATGAGGAGGCAGATGAAGCATAGATAAGCCGTAGTACACAGGACTGGGTGATGAGGCAGATGAAGCAAAGATAAGCTGTAGTACACAGGGATGGGTGATGAGGAGGCAGATGAAGCATAGATAAACTGTAGTACACACGACTGTGTGATGAGGAAGCAGATGAATCATAGATAAGCTGTAGTGCACAGGGGTGGGTGATGAGGAGGCAGATGAAGCATAGATAAGCTGTAGTACAAAGGGATGGGTGATGAGGAGGCAGATGAAGTATAGATAAGCTGTAGTACAGGGCTGGGAGGGTGGCCTAATGGTTAAAGTGTTTGCCTTACAAACACAAGGTGCAGGGTTTGAATCTCACAAGGGATAATTGGCTAGGCTTAAAATATCTCGCAAGGGCAGTTAGCTTAGTACTAACCTATGAACCTATGAACCTACACAGGGATGGGTGACAAGGACACAGATGAAGTGGAGATAAGCTGTAGTACACAGGGATGGCTGACGAGGACACAGATGAAGCGAAGATAAGCTGTAGTACACAGGGATGGGTGAAGAGGAGGCAGATTAAGCTTAGATAAGCCGTAGTACACAGGGATGGGTGATGAGGCGGATGAAGCATAGATAAGCTGTTGTGCACAGGGATGTGTGATGAGAAGGCAGATGAAGCATAGATAACATGTAGTACACAGGGATGGGAGATGAGGAGGCAGATGAAGCATAAATAAGATGTAGTACACAGGGATGGGTGACAAGGATATAGATAAAGCATAGATAAGCTGTATTACACAGGACTGGGTGATGAGGAGGCAGATGAAGCATTGATAATATGTAGTACACAGGCCTGGGTGATGCGAAGGCAGATGAAGCATAGATAAGCTGTAGTACCCAGGGATGGTTGAAGAGGAAGCAGATGAAGCTTAGATAAACTGTAGTACACAGGGATGTGTGATGAGGAGGCAGATGAAGCACAGATAAGCTGTAGTACACAGGGTTGGTTGATGAAGGGGCAGATGAAGCATAGATAAGCTGTAGTACACAGGGATGGGTGATGAGGCAGATGAAGCATAGATAAGCTGTAGTACACAGGGATGGGTGATGAGGCAGATGAAGCATAGATAAGCTGTAGTACACAAGGCTGGGTCATGAGGCAGATGAAGCACAGATAAGCTGTAATACACAGGACTGGTTGATGAGGAGGCAGATGAAGCATAGATAAGGTGTAGTACACAGGGGTGGCTGATGAGATGGCAGATGAAGCATAGCTAAGCTGTAGTACACAAGGATGGTTGATGAGGAGGCAGATGAAGCATAGATAAGGTGTAGTACACAGGGGTGGGTGATGAGGAGGCAGATGAAGCATAGCTAAGCTGTAGTACGCAAGGATGGGTGATGAGGAAGCAGATGAAGCATAGATAAGCTGTAGTGCACATGGATGGGTGTTGAGGAGGCAGATGAAGCATATATAAGCTGTAGTACACAGGGATGGATGATGAGGATGCAGATGAAGCATAGATAAGCTGTAGTACACAGGGATGGGTGATGAGGAGGCAGATGATGCATAGATAAGGTGTAGCACACAGGGATTTTTGATGAGGAGGCCGATGAAGCATAGATAAGCTGAAGTACACAGGGATGGGAGATGAGGAGGCAGATGAAGCATAGATAAGCTGTAGTACACAGGGATGGCTGATGAGGAGGCAGATGAAGCATATATAAGCTGTAGTACACAGGGATGGGAGATGAGGCAGATGAAGCATAAATAAGCTGTAACACACAGCAATGGGGGGATGCGGAGGATGATGAAGCATAGATATGCTGTAGTACACACGCCTGGTGATGAGGAGGCAGATGAAGCATAGATAAGCTGTAGTACACAGGGATGGGTGATGAAGAGGCAGATGAAGCATATATAAGCTGTAGTACACAGGGATGGGTGATGAAGAGGCAAGTGAAGCAAAGATAATATGTAATACACAGGGATGGGTGAAGAGGAGACAGATGATGCTTAGATAAGCTGTAGTACACAGGACTGGGTGGTGAGGAGGCAAATGAAGCATAGATATGCTGTAGCACACTGGGATGGGTGATGAAGAGGCAAATGAAGCAAAAATAATATGTAATACACAGGGAAGGGTGAGGAGGAGGCAGATGAAGGTTAGATAAGCTGTAGTACACAGGGATGGGTGAAGAGTAGGCAGATGAAGTATAGATAAGCTGTATTATAGGTTCATAGGTTCATCCTAGGCTATCTGCCCTGGGGCAATTATAAGCCTAGCCCGATTCTGTATGGCTTACGCCACCCCTTGATTTGAGTATACTGTGCCCTTTTTAAGGTTTAGTTTACTGTGCCTCTGTCTAATAGTGACATGGGAGTAATCCCTGGGACAAACCTACGATCCCCCATCCACTTATCGAGATTCTTCTTGAAGAGATTCAGTGAGGTGCTCTGCCTCACATGAACTAGAATTCTATTCCAGAGCGAAGGGAGCCTCTGGGTTATGAACCTGTCCCTCCAGCAAGTTCTATTTATTTCTGTGCTGAGGTTCAAGTCCCTCGAGCATGTTGCTCTAAGGGATTTAGATTTACTGAGGTGGAGCATGTCAATTAATTCTGGATTTGACATAGCTTTGTATGTCAGGCATAGATCGCCTCGAAGTAGACGGTATGCATCTGAGTAGAGCTGGAGTTTTTTTAACCGAGCAGCATATGGCATCTGTTTGAGACCCTTGATCCTCTTGGTGAGATACTTTTGGGGTCTTTCTAATTGCTGCAGGTGTCGGGTAAGGTACATCCCAAAAGGGGCATTGTATTCTATGATGGGCCTGATGAGGGATGAATAAAAGGGCACGATTACCTCTCTTGATCTAGATCTGAAACCCTTCGTGATGAGGTGGGCTATGTAGAAGGTCTTTCTAACCACTTTGGCAATGTGGTTTTCAAAGGAGAGATTGCTATCAACTTGGGTCCCCAGGTCCCTAATAACTTTCTCTGTACTTAATGGGTTTCCGCCTATGTGGTAATTTGTGGGCACATTGTTTTTGCCAAAGGGTATGACTATACATTTTTGGCATTTAGCTTTAAACCATGGCGCTGGCACCAGTTATCTGTCTCTGTGAGACCTTTTTGAAGGATGTTTGTGTCAGCTGGAGAGTTGATTATGGCCCCCAGTTTGCAGTCGTCTGCGAACTTGGTGAGCCATAGTCCTCCACGTTGCCTGTACCTCGGAAAAGTATATACCGAACAAGAGTGGTCCCAGGACAGAACCCAGTGGGATGCCACTTGTGACCGGTTTCAAGTCTGACATGGCTCCAGCAACTCTCACTCTGTGGGTTCTGTCTTTGAGCCAGTTTGCGACCCATCTTGTGACATAGGGGTTTATATTTAAGCTGGATAGCTTATCTATGATGCCCGAGTGGGGTATTGTGTCAAATGCCTTTGCAAGGTCCAGATAGGCTGTATGGACTACCTTCCCTTCATCTATGGCTTTGGTGACTGTTTCAAAGAAGTCAACCAGGTTCAAAAGGCAGGATCTGCCCTTGACAAAGCCGAACTGGGTAGGATCTAGTGTCTGTAGGTCCCCAATGTCTTTGTTTATGAGCTCCATGACGATCCTCTCCATAGCCTTGCAGGCTAAGCTAGTCATGCTTATGGGGTGATAGTTTCCAGGGTCCATAGAGGCTCCACCTTTGTGGAGTGGGACCACTGTTGCTGTACGCCATTCTGTGGGCACATATCCTGTAGTGAGGCTGAGATTGTATAGCTGTTTTATTTGAGGGATTAGTTCCTCTTGTAGTTCATGTAGGATGCAACCTGGGATGCCATCTGGTCCCATGGAAGCAGTGTTTTTTGCTTTGGAGAGGGCAGCCTTCACCTGAGCATCTGAGATGTTTGGGAGGCAGCCTTCTGCCGGGGTAGATACTTGCTCTTTTGGGGGGGGAGGGGGTGGAGAAGTTTGCACTGAACCTGTCTGCCAGGATATTGGCGATGTCTGTGGGTTCAGTGTATTTTTTGTCGTTTAGAATCAACTCAGAACAAGTCTGGGAGTTGCATCCCGGGTTTCTAACATAACTGAAAAAAGCCTTATGATTGTCTTTGGTGTCCTGTGCAATTTTTCTCTCGAAGCTGGCCTTGGAGGATTTTATGAGGGATCGTAATTTTTTGCTAGTACTTGTCAGAGATGCCTTCCTTATTAGGGATTTTGCTCTATCATGTAGTAGCTTCCTCCTTCTGTTGTACAGTTTATTTATGGCAGGGGTCCACCAGACTGGATGCCTGCCTTTGGATGATTGGTTCTTGGTTTTGTTTGGGATAGCATGGTCCATGCATTCCTGGCGATGTCCGTAGAATGCATTTATATAGGATTCTGCAGTTTGGGCTGTAGTTTCCACTGGCCCTGGGGCCTTGAAGGATTCCACTTCGGTTTTGAGAAGTGAGAAGTTCGCTTTTGAGAAGTTTTTCACTGTGGTTTTCTGGGCTGTGGGTGGGGTCGGGATGTGGACATCCAGTGAAATTAATTTATGGACTGATCTTACCAATGAGGATATACTTCTGGTGTGGAGCATAGAGTCCCCATGTTGGTAATGATCAGGTCTAGTATGTTGTCCCCTCTTGTGGGAGTGGTGACTAGTTGTTCCATAGCATTTGAGTTTATAATTTCCAGGAATCTTTGGGCTAAGGTGCTGGGGCTTGAGTAGTGCTCCCAGTCAATGTTTGGGTAGTTGAAGTCGCCCAATATAATGGTGTTCGGAGAGATCTTCATGTTCTCCAATGATTTCAGGAAAGCCGAATGGGATTCCTGACTTTGAGAGGGTGGTCTGTAGGATGCTATAAACTGAGAAGCAGTCTTGCCCACTGTTAGTTGCACATGGATGGTCTCCGATACTCCGTGCAATGCCACTAACCTGGAGGTGTGGATATCCTTGATAAATATGGAAACTCCCCTCCTTTTGTGGTTCGGTCTGGGTTTTGGGGCGAAAAGCATGATATGAGGTATAGCCTGGTAGTGCTGGGGTGCTCTCTGGAGCCTTGAACCAGGTTTCTGTCACTGCACAGATATCGATGTTCTCCATACTGAGGAGAGCTTTGAGTGCATGCATCTTAAGGTTAAGACTTCTGGCGTTTAGCAGCATTACCCTTAGTTTCTTGTTCCTTGTGCTGTCTATGGGGGTGGGTTTGACTTTTGAGCCTTGCCTAAAAAAGGCACTATGGGGGTGGCAAGAGCCTTTGCCAATATCTGAAAGCCCAGTGGTGACAGGTGCAAGCCGTCCCTAGCGAAGCAACGTGGCTTGTCGAGCATGCCATCCCAGGCTGACAGACACTGGATCCCCTTTGAATGACACCAAAATTTTAGCCAATTGTTAAAATCGATCATTTTGTCTTTGTACTGTGGCATCATTCTAGGTGAGGGTAAGATGCTGCTCAAGGTCAGGGTCATACCAGCCTGGGCTACATGATCAGAGAGCGCCTGTATGTCTCTTTTCATGTAGTCCAGGGAGGTACATCTCAGGTCATTCACACCAGCATGTACAATGACTGAGTCATATTTGTATTTGCTTTGGAGTGTCCTGAGTGCTTGCGTTATGTGTCGGATCCTAGCACCCGACAGGCAGCTCACCGTGACCTTCTCTTTATTCAGCCTGGTGAGCGGGACGTCAGTGTGTCTGACAATAGAGTCACAGGGATGTGTGAAGAGGATGCAGATGAAGCATAGAAAAGGTGTAATACACAGGACTGGGTGATGAGGAGGCAGATGAAGCATAGATAAGCTGTAGTACACAGGACTGGTTGATGAGGAGGCAGATGAAGCATAGATAAGCTGTAGTACACAGGGATGGGGGATGAGGAGGCAGATGAAGCATAGATAAACTGTAGTACACACAACTGGGTGATGAGAATGCAGAGGAAGCATTGATAAGCTGTAGTACACAGGGATGGGTGATGAAGATGCAGATGAAGCATTGATAAGCTGTAGTACACAGGGATGGGGGATGAGGCAGATGAAGCATAGATAAGCTGTAGTACACAGGACTGGGTGATGAGGATGCAGATGAAGCATAGATAAGTTGTAGTACACAGGACTGGGTGATGAGTAGAGAGATATAGCATAGATAAGATGTAGTATATAGGGATGTGTGATGAGGCAGATGAAGCATAGATAAGCTGTAGTACACAGGGATTGGTGATGAGGCAGATAAAGCATAGATAAGCTGTAGTACACAGGGATGGGTGATGAGGAGGCACATGAAGCATAGATAAGCTGTAGTACACAAGACTGGGTGGTGAGGAGGCAGATGAAGCATAGATAAGCTGTAGTACACAGGACTGGATGATGAGGCAGATGAAGCATAGATAAGCTGTACTACACACACCTGGTGATGAGGAGGCAGATGAAGCATAGATAAGCTGTAGTACACAGGAATGGGTGATGAGGATGCAGATGAAGCATAGATAAGCTGTAGTACACTGGGATGGTTGATGAGGAGGCACAAGAAGCATATATAAGGTGTAGTACACAGGGATGGGTGATGATGACGCAGATGAAGCATAGATAAGCTGTAGTACACAGGTCTGGGTGATGAGGAGGCAGATGAAGCATAGATAAGATGTAATACACAGGACTGAGTGACGAGGAGGCAGATGGAGTATAGATAAGTGTAGTGCACAGGGCTGGGTGATGAGGCAGATGAAGCATAGCTAAGCTGTAGCACACAGGGCCAGGGAATGAGGAAGCAGATGAAGCAAAGATAAGATCCAGTACACAGGGCAGAGTGAAGAGGAGGCAGATGAAGCATAAATAAGCTGTAATACACAGCAATGGGGGGGGATGCGGAGGATGATGAAGCATAGATAAGCTGTACTACAGATGCCTGGTGATGAGGAGGCAGATGAAGCATCACTAAGCTGTAGCACACAGGGCTGGGTGTTGTGTAGGGAGATGAATCATAGATAAGCTGTAGCACACAGGGATGGGTGATGAAGAGGCAGATGAAGCAAAGATAAGATGCAGTACACAGCAATGGGGGGATGCGGAGGATGATGAAGCATAGATAAGCTGTATTACACAGGGATGGGTGATGAGGAGGCAGATGAAGCTTAGATAAGCTGTAGTACACAGGACTGGGTGATAAGGAGGCAGATGAAGTAAAGATAAGCTGAAGTACACAGGGATGGGTGATGAGGAGGCAGATGAAGCATAGATAAGTGTAGTACACAGGGCCGGGTGATGAGGAGGCAGATGAAGCACAGATAAGCTGTAGTACACAGGAGTGGGTGATAAGGAGGCAGATGAAGCACAGATAAGCTGTAGTATACAGGGCTGTGTGATGAGGCAGATGAAGCATAGATAAGCTGTAGTACACAGCCATAGGTGATGAGGAGGCAGATGAAGCATGGATAAGCTGTAGTACACAAGACTGGGTGATGAGGAGGCAGATGAAGCATAGATAAGCTGTTGTACACAGGGATGGGTAATGAGGAGGCAGATGAAGCATAGATAAGGTGTAGTACACATGGATGAGTTATGAGGCGACAGATGAAGCATATAAAAGCTGTAGTACACTGGGATGTGTGATGCGGAGGCAGATGAAGCATAAATAAGCTGTAGTACACAGGGCTGAGTGATGACGAGGCAGATGAAGCATAGATACGCTGTAGTACACAAGGATGGGTGAAGAGGAGGCAGATGAAGCTTAGATATGCTGTAGTACACAGGGCTGGATGGTGAGGCAGATGAAGCATAAATAAGCTGCAGTACACATGGCTGGGTGATGAGTAGGGAGATGAAACATAGATAAGCTGTAGTACACAGGGCTGGGTGATGTCAAAGATGAAGCATAGATAAGCTGCCGTACACAGCGCTGAGTGATGAGGAGGCAGATGATGGATATATAAGCTGTAGTACACAGGGATGGGTGTTGAAGAGGCACATGAAGCATAGATAAGCTGTAGTACACAGGGATGGGTGATGAGGAGGCAGATGAAACATATATAAGCTGTAGTACACAGGGTGTGTGATGAAGAGGCAAGTGAAGCAAAGATAATATGTAATACACAGGGATGGGTGAAGAGGAGACAGATGAAGCTTAGATAAGCTGTAGTACACAGGGCAGGGTGATGAATGGGCAGATGAATCATAGATAAACTGTAGTACACAGAGCTGCGTGATGAGGCAGATGAAGTATAGATAAGCTGTAGTACACAGTGCTTGGTGATGAGGCAGATGAAGCACAGATAAGCTGTAGTACACTGGGATGGGTGATGAAGAGGCAAATGAAGCAAAGATAATATGTAATACACAGGGAAGGGTGAGGAGGAGGCAGATGAAGGTTAGATAACCTGTAGTACACAGGGATGGGTGAAGAGTAGGCAGATGAAGTATAGATAAGCTGTAGTACACAGGGATGTGTGAAGAGGATGCAGATGAAGCATAGAAGAGCTGTAGCATATAGGGCTTGGTGATGAAGGGGCAGATGAAGCATAGATAAGCTGTAGTACACAGGGATGGGTGATGAGGATGCAGATGAAGCATATATAAGGTGTAGCACACAGGGATGGTTGATGAGGAGGCCGATGAAGCACAGATAAGCTGTAGTACACAGGGATGGGTGATGAGGCAGATGAAGCATAGATAAGCTGTAGTATACAGGGATGGGTGATGAGGCAGATGAAGTATAGATAAGCTGTAGCACACGGCCGGGGGATGAGGAGGCAGATGAAGCATAGATAAACTGTAGTACACATGACTGGATGATGAGGAGGCAGATGAAGCATAGATAAGCTGTAGTACACAAGGCTGGGTGATGAGTAGGGAGATATAGCATAGATAAGATGTAGTACACAGGGATGGGTGATGAGAATGCAGATAAAGCATAGATAAGCTGTAGTACACAGGGATGGGTGATGAAGATGCAGATGAAGCATAGATAAGCTGTAGTACACAGGACTGGGTGATGAGGAGGCAGATGAAGCTTAGATAAGCTGTAGTACTCAGGGATGGGTGATAAGGCAGATGAAGCATAGATAAGCTGTAGTACACACAGATGGGTGATGAGGCAGATAAAGCATAGATAAACTGTAGTAGACAGGGATGCGTGATGAAGAGGCAGTTGAAGCATAGATAACCTGTAGTACACAGGGATGTGTGATGAGGAGGCCGATGAAGCATAGATAAGCTGTAGTACACAGGACTGGGTGGTGAGGAGGCAGATAAAGCGTAGATAAGCTGTAGTACACAGGAATGGGTGATGAGGATGCAGATGAAGCATAGATAAGCTGTAGTACACTGGGATGGTTGATGAGGAGGCACAAGAAGCATATATAAGGTGTAGTACACAGGGATGGGTGATGATGACGCAGATGAAGCATAGATAAGCTGTAGTACACAGGTCTGGGTGATGAGGAGGCAGATGAAGCATAGATAAGATGTAATACACAGGACTGAGTGACGAGGAGGCAGATGGAGTATAGATAAGTGTAGTGCACAGGGCTGGGTGATGAGGCAGATGAAGCATAGCTAAGCTGTAGCACACAGGGCCAGGGAATGAGGAGGCAGATGAAGCAAAGATAAGATCCAGTACACAGGGCTGAGTGAAGAGGAGGCAGATTAAGCATAAATAAGCTGTAATACACAGCAATGGGGGATGCGGAGGATGATGAAGCATAGATAAGCGGTACTACACACGCCTGGTGATGAGGAGGCAGATGAAGCATCAATAAGCTGTAGCACACAGGGCTGGGTGTTATGTAGGGAGATTAATCATAGATAAGCTGTATTACACAGGGATGGGTGATGAAGAGGCAGATGAAGCATAGATAAGCTGTAGTACACAGCAATGGGGGGTGCGGAGGATGATGAAGCATAGCTAAGCTGTATTACACATGGATGGGTGATGAGGAGGCAGATAAAGCATAGACAAGCTGTAGTACACAGGGATGGGTGATGAGGAGGCAGATGAAGCATAGATAGGCTATAGTACACCGGGATGCGTGATGAGCATGCAGATGAAGCATAGATAAGCTGTAGTACACAGGACTGGGTGATGAGGCAGATGAAGCATAGATAATCTGTAGCAGACAGGGATGGAGGATGAGCAGGTAAATGAAGGATGATAGATAAGCTGTAGTACACATGGCTGGATGATGAGGAGGCAGATGAAGCATAGATAAGCTGTAGCACAGAGAGATGGAGGATGAGGAGGCAGATGAAGCATAGATAAGCCGTAGTACACAGGGCTGTGTGATGGAAAGCAGATGAAGCACAGGTAAGCTGTAGTACACAGGGATGGGTGATGATGCAGCAGATGAAGCATAGATAAGATGTAATACACAGGGATGGGTGATGAGGAGGCAGATGAGGCATAGATAAGCTGTAGTACACAGTGATGCATTATGAGAGCGCAGACGAAGCATGGATATGCTGTAGTACACAGGGATGAGTGATGAGGAGGCAGATGAAGCATAGATAAGGTGTAGTACACAGGGATGGGTGATGAGGAGGGAGATGAAGCATAGATAAGCTGTAGTACACAGGACTTGGTAATAAGGAGGCAGATGTTGCATAGATAAGCTGTAGTACACAGGGATGGGTGATGAGGAGGCAGATGAAGCATAGATAAGTTTTTGTACACAGAGATGGGTGATGAGGAGGCTGATGAAGCATAGATAAGCTGTAGTACAAAGGGCTGGGTGATGAGGCAGATGAATTATAGATTAGCTGTAGTACACAGGGATGGGGGATGAGGCAGATGAAGCATAGATAAGCTGTAGTACACAGGGATGGGTGATGAGGATGCAGATGAAGCATGCATAAGCTGTAGTACACAGGGATGTGTGATGAGAAGGCAGATGAAGCATAGATAAGCTGTAGTACACAGGACTGGGTGATGAGAAGGCAGGTGAAGCTCAGATAAGCTGTACACAGGACTGGGTGATGAGGAGGCAGATGAAGCATAGATACGCTGTAGTACACAAGGATGGGTGAAGAGGAGGCAGATGAAGCTTAGATATGCTGTAGTACACAGGGCTGGATGGTGAGGCAGATGAAGCATAAATAAGCTGCAGTACACAGGGCTGGGTGATGAGTAGGGAGATGAAACATAGATAAGCTGTAGTACACAGGGCTGGGTGATGTCAAAGATGAAGCATAGATAAGCTGCCGTACACAGCGCTGAGTGATGAGGAGGCAGATGATGGATATATAAGCTGTAGTACACAGGGATGGGTGTTGAAGAGGCACATGAAGCATAGATAAGCTGTAGTACACAGGGATGGGTGATGAGGAGGCAGATGAAACATATATAAGCTGTAGTACACAGGGTGTGTGATGAAGAGGCAAGTGAAGCAAAGATAATATGTAATACACAGGGATGGGTGAAGAGGAGACAGATGAAGCTTAGATAAGCTGTAGTACACAGGGCAGGGTGATGAATGGGCAGATGAATCATAGATAAACTGTAGTACACAGAGCTGCGTGATGAGGCAGATGAAGCATAGATAAGCTGTAGTACACAGTGCTTGGTGATGAGGCAGATGAAGCACAGATAAGCTGTAGTACACTGGGATGGGTGATGAAGAGGCAAATGAAGCAAAGATAATATGTAATACACAGGGAAGGGTGAGGAGGAGGCAGATGAAGGTTAGATAACCTGTAGTACACAGGGATGGGTGAAGAGTAGGCAGATGAAGTATAGATAAGCTGTAGTACACAGGGATGTGTGAAGAGGATGCAGATGAAGCATAGAAGAGCTGTAGCATATAGGGCTTGGTGATGAAGGGGCAGATGAAGCATAGATAAGCTGTAGTACACAGGGATGGGTGATGAGGATGCAGATGAAGCATATATAAGGTGTAGCACACAGGGATGGTTGATGAGGAGGCCGATGAAGCACAGATAAGCTGTAGTACACAGGGATGGGTGATAAGGCAGATGAAGCATAGATAAGCTGTAGTATACAGGGATGGGTGATGAGGCAGATGAAGTATAGATAAGCTGTAGCACACGGCCGGGGATGAGGAGGCAGATGAAGCATAGATAAACTGTAGTACACATGACTGGATGATGAGGAGGCAGATGAAGCATAGATAAGCTGTAGTACACAAGGCTGGGTGATGAGGGAGATATAGCATAGATAAGATGTAGTACACAGGGATGGGTGATGAGAATGCAGATAAAGCATAGATAAGCTGTAGTACACAGGGATGGGTGATGAAGATGCAGATGAAGCATAGATAAGCTGTAGTACACAGGACTGGGTGATGAGGAGGCAGATGAAGCTTAGATAAGCTGTAGTACTCAGGGATGGGTGATAAGGCAGATGAAGCATAGATAAGCTGTAGTACACACAGATGGGTGATGAGGCAGATAAAGCATAGATAAACTGTAGTAGACAGGGATGCGTGATGAAGAGGCAGTTGAAGCATAGATAACCTGTAGTACACAGGGATGTGTGATGAGGAGGCCGATGAAGCATAGATAAGCTGTAGTACACAGGACTGGGTGGTGAGGAGGCAGATAAAGCGTAGATAAGCTGTAGTACACAGGAATGGGTGATGAGGATGCAGATGAAGCATAGATAAGCTGTAGTACACTGGGATGGTTGATGAGGAGGCACAAGAAGCATATATAAGGTGTAGTACACAAGGATGGGTGATGATGAGCAGATGAAGCATAGATAAGCTGTAGTACACAGGTCTGGGTGATGAGGAGGCAGATGAAGCATAGATAAGATGTAATACACAGGACTGAGTGACGAGGAGGCAGATGGAGTATAGATAAGTGTAGTGCACAGGGCTGGGTGATGTGGCAGATGAGGCATAGCTAAGCTGTAGCACACAGGGCCAGGAATGAGGAGGCAGATGAAGCAAAGATAAGATCCAGTACACAGGGCTGAGTGAGGAGGAGGCAGATTAAGCATAAATAGGCTGTAATACACAGCAATGGTGGATGTGGAGGTTGATGAAGCATAGATAAGCGGTACTACACACGCCTGGTGATGAGGAGGCAGATGAAGCATCAATAAGCTGTAGTACACAGGGCTGGGTGTTATGTAGGGAGATTAATCATAGATAAGCTGTATTACACAGGGATGGGTGATGAAGAGGCAGATGAAGCATAGATAAGCTGTAGTACACAGCAATGGGGGATGCGAGGAGGATGATGAAGCATAGCTAAGCTGTATTACACATGGATGGGTGATGAGGAGGCAGATAAAGCATAGACAAGCTGTAGTACACAGGGATGGGTGATGAGGAGGCAGATGAAGCATAGATAGGCTATAGTACACCGGGATGCGTGATGAGCATGCAGATGAAGCATAGATAAGCTGTAGTACACAGGACTGGGTGATGAGGCAGATGAAGCATAGATAATCTGTAGCAGACAGGGATGGAGGATGAGCAGGTAAATGAAGGATGATAGATAAGCTGTAGTACACATGGCTGGATGATGAGGAGGCAGATGAAGCATAGATAAGCTGTAGCACAGAGAGATGGAGGATGAGGAGGCAGATGAAGCATAGATAAGCCGTACACAGGGCTGTGTGATGAAAGCAGATGAAGCACAGGTAAGCTGTAGTACACAGGGATGGGTGATGATGCAGCAGATGAAGCATAGATAAGATGTAATACACAGGGATGGGTGATGAGGAGGCAGATGAGGCATAGATAAGCTGTAGTACACAGTGATGCATTATGAGAGAGGCAGATGAAGCATGGATATGCTGTAGTACACAGGGATGAGTGATGAGGAGGCAGATGAAGCATAGATAAGGTGTAGTACACAGGGATGGGTGATGAGGAGGGAGATGAAGCATAGATAAGCTGTAGTACACAGGACTTGGTAATAAGGAGGCAGATGTTGCATAGATAAGCTGTAGTACACAGGGATGGGTGATGAGGAGGCAGATGAAGCATAGATAAGTTTTGTACACAGAGATGGGTGATGAGGAGGCTGATGAAGCATAGATAAGCTGTAGTACAAAGGGCTGGGTGATGAGGCAGATGAATTATAGATAAGCTGTAGTACACAGGGATGGGGGATGAGGCAGATGAAGCATAGATAAGCTGTAGTACACAGGGATGGGTGATGAGGATGCAGATGAAGCATGCATAAGCTGTAGTACACAGGGATGTGTGATGAGAAGGCAGATGAAGCATAGATAAGCTGTAGTACACAGGACTGGGTGATGAGAAGGCAGATGAAGCTCAGATAAGCTGTACACAGGACTGGGTGATGAGGAGGCAGATGAAGCATAGATAAGCTGTAGTACACAGGGATGGGTGATGAGGAGGCAGATGAAGCATAGATAAGATGTACACAGGACTGGGTGATGAGTAGGCAGATGAAGCATAGATGAGCTGTAGTACACAGGGATGGGTGATGAGGATGCAGATGAAGCATTTATAAGCTGTAATACACAGTGATGGGTGATGAGGATGCAGATGAAGCATTGATAAGTTGTAGTAGACAGGGATTGGTGATGAGGATGCAGATGAAGCATTGATAAGTTGTACACAAGACTGGGTGATGAGGAGGCAGATGAAGCATAGATAAGCTGTTGTCCACTGGACTGGGTGATGAGGAGGCAAGATAAAGCATAGATAAACTCTAGTACACAGGGATGGGTCTGCAGAGGCAGATGAAGCATAGATAAGTTGTAGTACACATTACTGGGTGATGAGGCAGCAGATGAAGCTTAGATAAGCTGTAGTACACAGGGATGGGTGGATAAGCTGTAGTACACAGGGATGGGCGGTGAGGATGCATTTGAAGCACAGATAAGATGTAATACACAGGGATTGGTGATGAGGAGGCAGATGAAGCATAAATAAAATGCAGTACACAGGGCTGAGTGAAGAGGCAGATGAAGCATAGATAATCTGCAGTATACAGGGATGGGTGATGAGGAGGCAGATGAAGCATACATAAGCTTTAGTACACACGACTGGTGATGAGGGGGCAGATGAAGCCTAGATAAGCTGTAGTACACAGCGCTGGGTGATGAGGAGGCAGATGAAGCAAAGATAAGATCCAGTACACAGGGCTGAGTGAAGAGGAGGCAGATGAAGCATATATAAGCTGTAGCTTACACAGCAATGGGGGGATGTGGAAAATGATGAAGCATAGATAAGCTGTACTACACAGGGTTGACTGTTGAGGAGGCAGATGAAGCATAGATAAGCTGTAGTGCACACGCCTGGTGATGAGGAGGCAGATGAAGCATCGATAAGCTGTAGCACACAGGGATGGGTGATGAGGTGGCAGATGAAGCAAAGATAAGATGCAGTACACAGCAATGGGGGGATGCAGAGGATGATGAAGCATATATAAGCTGTATTACACAGAGGTGAGTGATGAGGAGGCAGATGAAGCATAGATAAGCTGTAGTACACAGGGATGGGTGATGAGGAGGTAGTTGAAGCATATATAAGCTGTAGTACACAGGGATGGGTGATGAGGAGGCAGATGAAGCATAGCTAAGCTGTAGCACACAGGGCCGGGGGATGAGGAGGCAGATGAAGCAAAGATAAGATCCAGTACACAGGGCTGATTGAAGAGAAGGCAGATGAAGCATAAATAAGCTGTAGTACACAGCAATGGGGTATGTGGAAAATGATGAAGCATAGATAAGCTGTAGTACACAGGGTTGTGTGATGAGGAGGCAGATGAAGCATAGATAAGATGCAGTATACAGCAATGGGGGTGTGGAGGATGATGAAGCATAGATAACCTGTATTACACAGGGATGGGTGATGAGGAGGCAGATGAAGCATAGATAAGCTGTAGTACACAGGGATGGGTGATGATGAGGCAGATGAAGCATAGATAAGCTGTAGTACACCAGAATGAGTGATGAGCATGCAGATTAAGCATAGATAAGCTGTAGTACACAGGACTGGGTGATGAGGCAGATGAAGCATAGATAATCTGTAGCTGACAGGGATGGAGGATGAGCAGGTAGATGAAGGATAGATAAGCTGTAGTACACATGGCTGGATGATGAGGAGGCGGATGAAGTATAGATAAGCTGTAGCACAGAGAGATGGAGGATGAGGAGGCAGATGAAGCATAGATAAGCCGTAGTACACAGGGCTGGGTGATGGGGAGGCAAATGAAGCACAGGCAAGCTGTAGTCCAGAGGGATGGGTGATGATGCAGCAGATGAAGCATAGATATGCTGTAGTACACACGTCTGTGTGATGAGGAGCCAGATGAAGCATAGATAAGTTGTAGTACACAGGGATGAGTGATGAGGAGACAGATGAAACATTGATAAGTTGTAGTACATGGGCTGGGTGATAAGGAGGAAGATGAATCATAGAGGAGGTGTAGTACACAGTGCTGGGTGATGAGGAGGCAGATGAAGCATAGATATGCTGTAGTACACACGACTGGATGATGAGGAGCCAGGTGAAGCATTGATAAGTTGTAGTACACAGGGATGGGTGATGAGGAGGCAGATGAAGCATAGATAAGCTGTAGTGCACAGGGCTGGGTAATAAGGAGGCAGATGTTGCACAGATAAGCTGTAGTACACAGTAATGGGTGATGAGGAGGCAGATGAAGCATAGATAAGATTTTGTACACAGGGATGGGTGATGAGGAGGCTGATGAAGCATAGATAAGTTATAGTACACAGGGATGGGTGATGAGGAGTACACAGGGATGGGTGATGAGGATGCAGATGAAGCATGTATAAGCTGTAGTACACAGAACTGGGTGATGAGGAGGCAGATGAAGCATAGATAAGCTGTAGTACACAGGGGTGGGTGATGAGGAGGCAGATGAAGCATAGATAAGATGTACACAGGACTGGGTGATGAGGAGGCAGATGAAGCATAGATGAGCTGTAGTACACAGGGATGGGTGATGATGATGTAGAAGAAGCATTGATACGTTGTCCACAAGACTGGGTGATGAGGAGGCAGATGAAGCATAGATAAGCTGTTGTACACTGGACTGGGTGATGAGGAGGCAAGATGAAGCATAGATAAACTGTAGTACACAGGGATGGGTCATGCAGAGGCAGATGAAGCATAGATAAGTTGTAGTACACATTACTGGGTGATGAGGCAGCAGATGAAGCATAGATAAGCTGTAGTACACAGGCATGGGTGATGAGAAGGCAGATGAAGCATAGATAAGCTGTAGTACACAGGCATGGGTGATGAGGAGGCAGATGAAGCATAGATAAGCTGTAGTACACAAGACTGGGTGATAAGGAGGCAGATGAAGCATAGATAAGCTGTTGTACACAGGGATGGGTAATGAGGAGGCAGATGAAGCATAGATAAGTTGTAGTACACAGGGATGAGTTATGAGGAGGCAGATGAAGCATAGAAAAGCTGTAGTACACTGGGATGTGTGATGCGGAGGCAGATGAAGCATAAATAAGCTGTAGTACACAGGGCTGAGTGATGACGAGGCAGGTGAAGCATAGATAAGCTGTAGTACACAAGGCTGGGTGAAGAGGAGGCAGATGAAGCTTAGATATGCTGTAGTGCACAGGGCTGGGTGGTGAGGCAGACGAAGCATAAATAAGCTGCAGTACACAGGGCTGGGTGATGAGTAGGGAGATGAAACATAGATAAGCTGTAGTACACAGGGCTGGGTGATGACACAGATGAAGCATAGATAAGCTGCCGTACACAGCGCTGGGTGATGAGGAGGCAGATGATGGATATATAAGCTGTAGTACACAGGGATGGGTGTTGAAGAGGCAAATGAAGCATAGATAAGCTGTAGTACACAGGAATGGGTGATGAGGAGGCAGATGAAACATATATAAGCTGTAGTACACAGGGTGGGTGGTGAAGAGGCAAGTGAAGCAAAGATAATATGTAATACACAGGGATGGGTGAAGAAGAGACAGATGTAGCTTAGATAAACTGTAGTACACAGAGCTGGGTGATGAGGCAGATGAAGTACAGATAAGCTGTAGTACACAGTGCTTGGTGATGAGGCAGATGAAGCACAGAAAAGCTGTAGTACACTGGGATGGGTGATGAAGAGGCAAATGAAGCAAAGATAATATGTAATACACAGGGAAGGGTGAGGAGGAGGCAGATGAAGGTTTGATAACCTGTAGTACACAGGGATGGGTGAAGAGTAGGCAGATGAAGTATAGATAAGCTGTAGTACACAGGGATGTGCGAAGAGGATGCAGATGAAGCATAGAAGAGCTGTAGCATATAGGGCTGGGTGATGAAGGGGCAGATGAAGCATAGATTAGCTGTAGTACACAGGGATGGGTGATGAGGATGCAGATGAAGCATAGATAAGGTGTAGCACACAGGGATGGTTGTTGAGGAAGCCGATGAAGCATAGATAAGCTGTAGTACACAGGGATGGGTGATGAGGCAGATGAAGCATAGATAAGCTGTAGCATATAGGGCTGGGTGATGAAGGGGCAGATGAAGCATAGATAAGCTGTAGTACACAGGGATGGGTGATGAGGATGCAGATGAAGCATAGATAAGGTGTAGCACACAGGGATGGTTGATGAGGAGGCCGATGAAGCATAGATAAGCTGTAGTACACAGGGATGGGTGATGAGGCAGATGAAGCATAGATAAGCTGTAGTATACAGGGATGGGTGATGAGGCAGATGAAGTATAGATTAGCTGTAGCACACAGGGCCGGGGGATGAGGAGGCAGATGACGCATAGATAAACTGTAGTAAACACGACTGGATGATGAGGAGGCAGATGAAGCATAGATAAGCTGTAGTACACAAGGTTGGGTGATGAGTAGGGAGATATAGCATAGATAAGATGTAGTACAAAGGGATGGGTGATGAGAATGCAGATGAAGCATAGATAAGCTGTAGTGCACAGGGATGGGTGATAAAGATGCAGATGAAGCATAGATAAGCTGTAGTACACAGGACTGGGTGATGAGGAGGCAGATGAAGCTTAGATAAGCTGTAGTGCTCAGGGATGGGTGATGAGGCAGATGAAGCATAGATAAGCTGTAGTACACACAGATGGGTGATGAGGCAGATAAAGCATAGATAAACTGTAGTAGACAGGGATGGGTGATGAAGAGGCAGTTGAAGCATAGATAACCTGTAGTACACAGGGATGTGTGATGAGGAGGCAGATGAAGCATAGATAAGCTGTAGTACACAGGACTGGGTGGTGAGGAGGCAGATGAAGCGTAGATATGCTGTAGTACAGAGGAATGGGTGATGAGGATGCAGATGAAGCATAGATAAGCTGTAGTACACTGGGATGGTTGATGAAGAGGCACAAGAAGCATATATAAGGTGTAGTACACAGGGATGGGTGATGATGACGCAGATGAAGCATAGATAAGCTGTAGTACACAGGTCTGGGTGATGAGGAGGCAGATGAAGCATAGATAAGATGCAATACACAGGACTGAGTGACGAGGAGGCAGATGGAGTATAGATAAGTGTAGTGCACAGGGCTGGGTGATGAGGCAGATGAAGCATAGCTAAGCTGTAGCACACAGGGCCAGGGAATGAGGAGGCAGATGAAGCAAAGATAAGATCCAGTACACAGGGCTGAGTGAAGAGGAGGCAGATGAAGCATAAATAAGCTGTAATACACAGCAATGGGGGGATGTGGAGGATGATGAAGCATAGATAAGCGGTACTACACATGCCTGGTAATGAGGACGCAGATGAAGCATCAATAAGCTGTAGCACACAGGGCTGGGTGTTGTGTAGGGAGATGAATCATAGATAAGCTGTATTACACAGGAATGGGTGATGAGGAGGCAGATGAAGCATAGATAAGATGTAATACACAGGACTGAGTGACGAGGAGGCAGATGGAGTATAGATAAGTGTAGTACACAGGACTGGGTGATGAGGCAGATGAAGCATAGCTAAGCTGTAGCACACAGGGCCAGGGAATGAGGAGGCAGATGAAGCAAAGATAAGATCCAGTACACAGGGCTGAGTGAAGAGGAGGCAGATGAAGCATAAATAAGCTGTAATACACAGCAATGGGGGGATGCGGAGGATGATGAAGCATAGATAAGCGGTACTACACATGCCTGGTGATGAGGAGGCAGATGAAGCATCAATAAGCTGTAGCACACAGGGCTGGGTGTTGTGTAGGGAGATGAATCATAGATAAGCTGTATTACACAGGGATGGGTGATGAGGAGGCAGATGAAGCATAGATAAGCTGTAGTATACAGCAATGGGGGGTGCAGAGGATGATGAAGCAGAGCTAAGCTTTATTACACATGGATGGGTGATGAGGAGGCAGATGAAGCATAGATAAGCTGTAGTACACAGGGATGGGTGATGAGGAGGCAGATGAAGCATAGATAGGCTGTAGTACACCGGGATGAGTGATGAGTACGCAGATGAAGCATAGATAAGCTGTAGTACACAGGACTGGGTGATGAGGCAGATGAAGCATAGATAATCTGTAGCAGACAGGGATGGAGGATGAGCAGGTAGATGAAGGATAGATAAGCTGTAGTACACATGGCTGGATGATGAGGAGGCAGATGAAGCATAAATAAGCTGTAGCACAGAGAGATGGAGGATGAGGAGGCAGATGACTCATAGATAAGCCGTAGTACACAGGGCAGGGTGATGGAAAGCAGATGAAGCACAGATAAGCTGTAATACACAGGGATGGGTGATGGGGAGGCAGATGAAACATAGATAAGCTGTAGTACACAGGGCTCTGTGATGAGGAGGCAGATGAGGCATAGATAAGCTGTAGTACACAGTGATGCATTATGAGGAGGCAGATGAAGCATGGATATGCTGTAGTATACAGGGATGAGTGATGAGGAGGCAGATGAAGCATAGATAAGTTGTAGTACACAGGGATGGGTGATAAGGAGGGAGATGAAGCATAGATAAGCTGTAGTACACAGGACTTGATAATAAGGAGGCAGATGTTGCATAGATAAGCTGTAGTACACAGGGATGGGTGATGAGGCAGATGAAGCATAGATAAGTTTTTGTACACAGGGATGGGTGAGGAGAACGCTGATGAAGCATAGATAAGCTGTAGTACACAGGGCTGGGTGATGAGGCAGATGAATTATAGATAAGCTGTAGTACACAGGGATGGGGGATGAGGCAGATGAAGCATAGATAAGCTGTAGTACACAGGGATGGGTGATGAGAATGCAGATGAAGCATAGATAAGCTGTAGTACACAGGACTAGGTAATGAGGAGGCAGATGAAGCATAGATAAGCTGTAGTACACAGGACTAGGTAATGAGGAGGCAGATGAAGCATAGATAAGCTGTAGTACACAGGGATGGGTGATGAGGAGGCGGATGAAGCATAGCTAAGATGCACACAGGACTGGGTGATGAGGAGGCAGATGAAGCATAGATGAGCTGTAGTACACAGGGATGGGTGATTAGGATGCAGATGAAGCATTTATAAGCTGTAGTACACAGGGATGGGTGATGAGGATGCAGATGAAGCATTGATAAGTTGTAGTACACAAGACTGGGTGATGAGGAGGCAGATGAAGCATAGATAAGCTGTTGTCCACTGGACTGGGTGATGAGGAGGCAAGATGAAGCATAGATAAACTTTAGTACAGAGGGATGGGTCATGCAGAGACAGATGAAACATAGATAAGTTGTAGTACACAGGACTGGGTGATGAGGCAGCAGATGAAGCTTAGATAAGCTGTAGTACACAGGGATGGGTGATGAGGATGCAGATGAAGCATTGATAAGATGTAATACACAGGGATTGGTGATGAGGAGGCAGATGAAGCATAAATAAAATGCAGTACACAGGGCTGAGTGAAGAGGCAGATGAAGCATAGATAATCTGCAGTATACAGGGATGGGTGATGAGGAGGCAGATGAAGCATACATAAGCTTTAGTACACACGACTGGTGATGAGGGGGCAGATGAAGCCTAGATAAGCTGTAGTACACAGCGCTGGGTGATGAGGAGGCAGATGAAGCAAAGATAAGATCCGTTACACAGGGCTGAGTGAAGAGGAGGTGGATGAAGCATATATATGCTGTTGTACACAGCAATGGGGGGATGTGGAAAATGATGAAGCATAGATAAGCTGTACTACACAGGGATAACTGTTGAGGAGGCAGATGAAGCATAGATAAGCTGTAGTACACACACCTGGTGATGAGGAGGCAGATGAAGCATCGATAAGCTGTAGCACACAGGGCTGGGTGATGTGTACAGAGATGAATCATAGATAAACTGTAGCACACAGGGATGGGTGATGAGGTGGCAGATGAAGCAAAGATAAGCTGCAGTACACAGCAATGGGGGGATGCAGAGGATGATGAAGCATAGATAAGCTGTATTACACAGAGGTGAGTGATGAGGAGGCAGATGAAACATAGATAAGCTGTAGTACACAGGGATGGGTGATGAGGAGGTAGTTGAAGCATATATAAGCTGTAGTACACATGGATGGGTGATGAGGATGCAGATGAAGCATTTATAAGCTGTAGTACACAGGGATGGGTGATGAGGATGCAGATGAAGCATTGATAAGTTGTAGTAGACAGGCATGGGTGATGAGGATGCAGATGCAGCATTGATAAGTTGTAGTACACAAGACTGGGTGATGGGGAGGCAGATAAAGCATAGATAAGCTGTTGTCCACTGGACTGGGTGATGAGGAGGCAAGATAAAGCATAGATAAACTCTAGTACAGAGGGATGGGTCATGCAGAGGCAGATGATGCATAGATAAGCTGTAGTACACAGGACTGGGTGATGAGGCAGCAGATGAAGCTTAGATAAGCTGTAGTACACAGGGATGGGTGATGAGGATGCAGTTGAAGCATTGATAAGCTGTAGTACACAGGAATGGGCGATGAGGATGCAGTTGAAGCATAGATAAGATGTAATACACAGGGATTGGTGATGAGGAGGCAGATGAAGCATAAATAAAATGCAGTACACAGGGATGAGTGAAGAGGCAGATGAAGCATATATAAGCTGTAGTATACAGGGATGGGTGATGAGGATGCAGATGAAGCATAGATAACATGTAGTACACAGGGCTAGGTGATGAGGAGGCAGATGAAGAATAGCTAAGCTGTAGCACACAGGGCTGGGGGGTGAGGAGGCAGATGAAGCAAAGATAAGATCCAGTACACAGGGCTGAGTGAAGAGGAGGCAGATGAAGCATAAATAAGCTGTAATACACAGCAATGGGGGGATGTGGAAAATGATAAAGCATAGATAAGCTGTACTACACAGGGATGAGCGATGAGGAGGCAGATGAAGCAAAGATAAGATGCAGTACACAGCAATGGGGGGATGCGGGGGATGATGAAGCATAGATAAGCTGTATTACACAGGGATGGGTGATGAGGAGGCAGATGAAGCATAGATAAGCTGTAGTACACAGCAATGGGGGGCGCGGAGGATGATGAAGCATAGCTAAGCTGTATTACACAGGGATGGGTGATGAGGAGGCAGATGAAGCATAGATAAGCTGTAGTACACAGGGATGGGTGATGATGAGGCAGATGAAGCATCGATAAGCTGTAGTACACCGGGATGAGTGATGAGCACGCAGATTAAGCATAGATAAGCTGTAGTACACAGGACTGGGTGATGAGGCAGATGAAGCATAGATAATCTGTAGCAGACAGGGATGGAGGATGAGCAGGTAGATGAAGGATAGATAAGCTGTAGTACACTTGTCTGGATGATGAGGAGGTGGATGAAGCATAGATAAGCTGTAGCACAGAGAGATGGAGGATGAGGAGGCAGATGAAGCATATATAAGCCGTAGTACACAGGGCCGGGTGATGGGGAGGCAGATGAAGCACAGGCAAGCTGTAGTACACAGGGATGGGTGATGATGCAGCAGATGAAGCATAGATATGCTGTAGTACACACGACTGGGTGATGAGGAGCCAGATGAAGCATAGATAAGTTGTAGTACATAGGGATGAGTGATGAGGAGACAGATGAAACATTGATAAGTTGTAGTACACAGGGCTGGGTGATAAGGAGGAAGATGAATCATAGAGGAGGTGTAGTACACATGGATGGGTGATGATGCAGCAGATGAAGCATAGATATGCTGCAGTACACACGACTGGGTGATGAGGAGCCAGATGAAGCATAGATAAGTTGTAGTACACAGGGATGGGTGATGAGGAGGCAGATGAAGCATAGATAAGCTGTATTACACAGGACTGGGTAATAAGGAGGCAGATGTTGCATAGATAAGCTGTAGTACACAGGGATGGGTAATGAGGAGGCAGATGAAGCATAGATATGTTTTTGTACACAGGGATGGGTGATGAGCAGGCTGATGAAGCATAGATAAGTTATAGTACACAGGGATGGGTGATGAGGCAGATGAAGCATAGATAAGCTGTAGTACACAGGGATGGGTGATGAGGATGCAGATGAAGCATGTATAAGCTGTAGTACACAGAACTGGGTGATGAGGAGGTAGATGAAGCATAGATAAGCTGTAGTACACAGGGGTGGGTGATGAGGAGGCAGATGAAGCATAGCTAAGATGTACACAGGACTGGGTGATGAGGCTGATGAAGCATAGATGAGCTGTAGTACACAGGGATGGGTGATGATGATGCAGATGAAGCATTGATAAGTTGTACACAAGACTGGGTGATGAGGAGGCAGATGAAGCATAAATAAGCTGTTGTACACTGGACTGGGTGATGAGGAGGCAATATGAAGCATAGATAAACTGTAGTACACAGGGATGGGTCATGCAGAGGCAGATGAAGCATAGATAAGTTGTAGTACACAGGACTGGGTGATGAGGCAGCAGATGAAGCTTAGATAAGCTGTAGTACACAGGAATGGGTGATGAGGATGCAGATGAAGCATTGATTAGCTGTATTAAACAGGGATGGATGATGAGGATGCAGATGAAGCATTGATAAGCTGTAGTACACAGGGATGGGTGATGAGGATGCAGTTGAAGCATAGATAAGATGTCGTACACAGGGTGGGTGATGAGGAGGCAGATGAAGCATACATAAGATTTAGTACACACGACGGGTGATGAGGGGGCAGATGAAGCCTAGATAAGCTGTAGTACACAGCGCTGGGTGATGAGGAGGCAGATGAAGCATAAATAAGCTGTAGTACACAGCAATGGGGGGGATGTGGAAAATGATGAAGCATAAATAAGCTGTGCTACACAGGGATGACTGTTGAGGAGGCAGATGAAGCATAGATAAGCTGTATTACACAGGGATGGGTGATGAGGAGGTAGTTGAAGCATATGTAAGCTGTAGTACACAGGGATTGGTGATGAGGATGCAGATGAAGCATAGATAAGCCGTAGTACACAGGGATGTGTGATGAGGAGGCAGATGAAGCATAGATAACATGTAGTACACAGGGCTGGGGGATGAGGAGGCAGATGAAGCAAAGATAAGATCCAGTACACAGCAATGGGTGGATGTGGAAAATGATGAAGCATAGATAAGCTGTACTACACAGGGATGACTGTTGAGGAGGCAGATGAACCATATATAAGCTGTAGTACACACACCTGGTGATGAGGAAGCAGATGAATCATAGATAAACTGTAGCACACAGGGATGGGTGATGAGGAGGCAGATGAAGCATAGATAAGCTAAAGTACACAGGGATGGGTGATTAGGTGGCAGATGAAGCAAAGATAAGATGCATTACACAGCAATGGGGGGATGCGGTGGATGATGAAGCATATATAAGCTGTATTACACAGGGATGAGTGATGAGGAGGCAGATGAAGCATAGATAAGCTGTAGTACACAGGGCTGGGTGATGAGGCAAATGAAGCATAGATAATCTCTAGCAGACAGGGATGGAGGATGAGCAGGTAGATGAAGCATAGATAAACTGTAGTACACATGGTTGGGTGATGAGGAGGCAGATGAAGCATAGATCAGCTGTAGTACACACAGATGGGTGATGAGGCAGATAAAGCATAGATAAGAGTTAGTACACAGGGCTGGGTGATGAGACAGATGAAGCATAGATAAGCTGTAGTACACAGAGATGGATGATGAGGAGGCAGATGAAGCATAGATAAGCTGTAGTACACATGGCTGGGTGATGGGGAGGCAGATGAAGCACAGATAAGCTGTAGTACACAGGGATGGGTGATGATGAGGCAGATGAAGTATAGATAAGCTGTAGTACACAGGGGTGGGTGATGAGGAGGCAGATAAAACATTGATAAGCTGTAGTACACAGGGCTGGGTGATAAGGAGGAAGATGAAGCATAGAAAAGCTGTAGTACACAGGACTGGGTGATGAGGCAGATGAAGCATAGATCAGCTGTAGTACACAGGAATGGGTGATGAGGAGGCAGATGAAGCATAGATAAGCTGTAGTACACAGGGATGGCTGATGAGGAGGCAGATGAAGCATAGATATGCTATAGTACACAGGACCGGGTAAGAAGGGGGCAGATGATGCATAGATAAGCTGTAGTACACAGGGATGGGTGATGAGGAGGCAGATGAAGCATAGATAAGTTGTAGTACACAGAGATGGGTGATGAGGAGGCAGATGAAGCATAGATAAGCTGTACTACACAGGGCTGGGTGATGAGGCAGATGAAGCATAGATAAGCAGTAGTACACAGGGATGAGTGATGAGTCATATGAAGCATAGATAAGCTGTAGTACACAGGGATGGGTGATGAGGTTGCAGATGAAGCATTGGTAAGCTGTAGTACACAGGGATGGGTGATGAGGATGCAGATGAAGCATTGATAAGCTGTAGTACACAAGACTGGGTGATGAGGAGGCAGATGAAGCATAGATAAACTGTTGTACACAAGACTGGGTAATGAGGAGGCAGATGAAGCATAGATAAACTGTAGTACACAGGGATGGGTCATGCGGAGGCAGATGAAGCATAGATAAGTTGTAGTACACAGGACTGTGTGATGAGGAAGATGAATCTTAGATAAGCTGTAGTACACAAGGATGGGTGATGAGGTTGTAGATGAAGCATTGTTTAGCTGTATTACACAAGGATGGATGATGAGGATGCAGATGAAGCAATGATAAGCTGTAGTACAGAGGGATGGGTGATGAGGATGCATATGAAGCATAGATAAGATGTAATACACAGGGATGGTTGATGAGCAGGCAGATGAAGCATAAATAAGATGCAGTACACACGGCTGAGTGAAGAGGCAGATGAAGCATAGGTAAGCTGTAGTACACAGGGATGGGTGATGAGGAGGCAGATGAAGCATACATGAGCTGTAGTACACAGCACTGGGTGATGAGGAGGCAGATGAAGCATAAGTAAGCTGTAGTACACAGGACTGGGTGATGAGGATGCAGATGAAGCATAGATAAGCTGTAGTACACAGGACTGGGTGATGAGGAGGCAGATAAAGCATAGATAAGCTGTAGTACACAGGGATGGATAATGAGGAGGCAGATGAAGCATAGATAAGCTGTAGTACACACAGATGGATGATGAGGCATGTTAGAAAAATATATAATAGTAATATGCATGCTTAGTGCATTCGAGGTTTAAAAGGGTTAATACATTTATTCTGTTCACACTGCATGAATCTGCACAGCTATTAGAAACTTAACAAGAGACATTTCTTTTCTGCTAATGTCATGAAACTTAACAAAGAGACATTTCATTTCTGCTTATACCATGAGAAAATATGCAGCTGCTAGAAGCTTTGATAATGAAAACAATAGATGCTTGAAATTATAAACCATAGTCAGCATTACTTGTACTAAAGCTAGAAATGTACCTTGAATCTAGACAAAATGTAACACGTGTATTAGAACTGTACAATTGAAAAGTTAAGGTGGGCTAAAATAAGCCCAAGGCCAGGTTGTTTTTCTCAAACTGTTTCTGCAAGACAGCAAATAATCCAACCTTGTCAGCAATAAGTCTGGTAACAATTCCTGTGAAACATACAGAAAGCTGTGTCCAACCATGTCAGCAATAGAATAGTAACATTTTCTGTATGACATGAAGAGAACTGTATAGGAATAACATACTGATCATCGAAGAGCCAGACAAATCCTGTACCTACATGTTTTGTCTCCTTGCTGCAAGTAATAAAGGGTGCCTTGCTTGAACCTAACGTGCATTGGTCTTTGAAGTTTTTTCCTTTTACAGATTGGTCCCTCAAGCCGGAACCCTCTCTTCACCTCGGATCAGATGGCCAGGTGGTTGAAACCATACGGGGAAGAAACCAAATCGGTTCTTCTTATATGGAAAGTCCTCTGACTGAATTGTCGTTCAAAAGAGGCCAGCCACTTTCTGATCTGTGACTGAAGGACGGGTCTCTGTGAATCGTTGATCAATCACGTAGGCTCAGGTAAGGTGAATCTACTTTTTTCTGTTTTCTGTTTTAGATCAGGGACTAGATGTGTATTGTTTTTGTCAGATTGTAGTTTTGCAAGTCAGGGACAAAAAAGATTATTGTCTAGTCATAGATCAGGAGAAACAGAATAAGTAGGCAGTCATTCTCAAGAGACTATAACAAAATCCGTGGTACCACGTTAAAGATTAAGAGAAGTTACGTAACGATCAAAGAGTAAAACAAAATGGGTAATAATTGCACAAAAAGACTCCAAAACCCGCCGTTAACGGAAGACGCAAAATATATGCAGTCGCAGCGTGCCTACAATATTAGATATTATTCAAAATGGGTTAATAAATACGAATTTGACAGAAAATTAGAAAAATCCTCGCTTATCAAACTTATCAAACAGCTCAAAAACGATTCAAAGGGTCGGGTAAAAAAGCAACGTCGATTAGGAATTCCTCAGGCACACAGGTGGCTGGAGGAAATAAACCGTAGGGAACAAAAAAACAAAGATTCAAAAGCAATGTTTTTAGATAGGGAGGATAATAACTTAGTAATAGCATCAGCACCTCCGCCTCCCTTACCAGAATATGAAGCAAGTGAACAGATTAGTCCACCCCTACTATATCCTGCAGTCACTGAAGATAGAGATATTGTGAAATTAAAACTGACTAAAATTAGAGATCCCATCGGGACCAGGTCCCGAACAAAGGCAGGTAATTCAGAAGAAGGTATCGAGTTATGGCAAATAGTTAAGAATTCATGATCTATAACTGAAGAAGAAGAAATATGCCCGCTTATAGAAGTACCCAATCCTCAGGCAGGTCAAGACAATCAGGACCCAACTATCTTAGTGTATAGACCTTGGACTCCGGAAGATATCCGGAAAGCCACTGAGGAAATTCCCCATCCAAAGGTTAATTTCAGAAAATTCTCAGAAGATTTACAAGGAATGAGGTTGAGTTATAACCTAAACAGAGAAGAAATAGAAAAAGTAGTTAGACAAATTGTAGGGCCAAATTGGTACATGATTAGTGGGAATTGGAATCCCTGTGACGCTGCACAAAGACCCCTCCCACATAGCAGCGCAGAATTAGACACCAGAGTAAAAGGTCTTACAGCCCGCATCTCTGAAAAATGGAAACCTAGGGCAGACTGGACTTGCATTAATCAATGCATCCAACAAGAAGGTGAAACAATTGATCGGTATTATGCCAGATTGTTAGAATGTTTTAATAACCACTGTGAAATGCAGGTTCCTGAAGATCAAACACAAGATTCCCCATATGAACAGCAGTTAAAGAATGCATTTTTAAGAGGCAGTAGCACGCCTATAAGCAGTTTTATTACAAAACATATGGTAGACCATCGTACAAGCAGGTTACAATCATTACTTGAATATGCTAGGCATGCCAAAAGGCATTTTAATAGCAAAAAGAAAAAGAAAGCTCAAGTATTTTCTGTAGAAGATGGAGCAGAAGTTTATGTAGTACAGTCTGGGAAAAAGGGCAAAAGGGCAAGAAAAATGCGCAGGGAAACAAACAATCTGATCAGCGATCACAGGACTTTGAAGGGAGGAAAAAAAGGGGAGAATGTTTTAAATGCGGTAAAAAGGGACATTTAGCAAGGGATTGCAAGAAAAACAAGAAGGCATCAACGGAAGACAAGGAGGGTGAGGACTGACTATATGGTAGTCAAGAATCACTAGAAGGGGCTAGCGAAGAAAGGACAAATGAGAATGTGATAGAGGGAGTAGAGGAAGTGCAGGAAGTTAGTGACAATAAAGAAAATGAAATATTAGACCTAGCTTTATTGAGCTTGGAGCTCTATTTAGCAGACACAAAACCAGAAGTTACACTCTTGGTAGAAGGGAGGGAGGTCAAATTTTTGTGTGACTCAGGGGCATCACGAACCCTGATACACCCCTCCAAACTGCCAGAAAACACAGAGTCACCTGATTACATACTGGTCAAAGCAGCTAATGGACAGCTGTATCGGGAGCCTCTCTCTCGTAACATTGCAATAACTGATCCAGTTTCAGGGTTGACACAAAGAAGCAAAATTGTAGTTTCTGCAAAATGCCCAGTTAACCTCTTGGGCAGAGACCTCATGCAGCTATTTGGTATAGCAGTAGTCCCAACCATTCAGGGTATGGAAGCACAGCGACAGATTAACACCTTTATAGTGCAATCGGGGGGTGAAATGTTTTATTGGTACAGCCAGGACCTGGTTACGACTGGTCCAGGGACTGTGACCAAAGAGTTAATGAACCTAGCCATCAGCAAGTTCCCCTCCCTTGACATTGATAAGCAACACCTGTTGCACTGTACCCTGTATTATTGCAACATACCAGGATCTGATAAGGAATATGAGCAAGAGTTATTTAAGAATCATGCAAACAGATTGATATTGCATAACCTGTACTGGGACTCAGAAGGGAACAGTGTAGCCAGCTGTTCATTGCCCCAGGAGTTCTTTGCACTTTATAAATCTAATCGATTACCACATGTTAGCTTAACCAAAAACAGAAATATAGAATGGGCAGACCTAGGAGAAAAAGTCACGAGATGGGAGAAACAGACAGAACTAGAACTGTCAGAACAAGGAATACAAGTACAAAAGTTGAACTGGATGACTCAGACCAACCCAGTTGTGCACTTGCAGTCTAGCAGGGACAGCTGATTGGCACTCCTATTAAAGGAGGAAGAGAATGCCTTACGAGACATACCAGAGACTCTGGTCAACAGGGAAATCAGATGTAGGACTCATTCGTACAGCGGGACCAGTTACTATCACGTCAAAGTCAGCATTCAGACCACAAAAAGACAGTATTCCTTAAGAAAAGATGCAGAGGCAGGGATAATACCTATTATAGCAGCCTTACTTAAAGGAGGGATACTAGTAGAATCTCCCGATTCACCATGTAACACACCCTTATTTCCAGTTAAAAAGGCCAATGAAGAATGGCGTATGGTCCAGGATTTACAAGCCGTAAATGATGCAGTAATGCCAAGGGCACCCACGGTGCCAGACCCACACACCCTGTTGAATGATTTAAAACCTCAACAAAAATATTTTTCTGTGGTAGACATCAGCAACACATTCTTTTCGATACCGATACACCCTGACAGCCAGTATTGGTTTGCATTTACATTTCAGGGGAAAAGGTATACATATACACGACTACCACAGGGATATTGTGAAAGTCCAAAGATATTCTCACAAGAAATGGCAAGCAACTTGGCGGGATTCTCCCCACCGAGAGGCAGTCAGATTTTACTTTATGTTGATGACATCTTGCTGGCGGCCCCCACCCAGCAGGATTGTAGAGAAGATACCATAGCACTTCTATGATTTTTAGCCGCTGAGGGGCATAAGGTAAATAAAAATAAACTACAGCTTTGGAAAAAACAGGTCAAATACCTAGGTTCATAGGTTCATACTAGGCTATCTGCCTTAGGGCATATATAAGCCTAGCCAGAGTGTGTTTGGCTTTCGCCACCCATTTTAAATTAATTTTGCTATGCCCTTTTTCGAGGTTAGTATACTGTGCCTCTGTCTAACAGTGACACAGAAGTGATACCCGGGGTAAACCTACGATCCCCCATCCACTCATCAAGATTCCTCTTGAAGAGAGTCAGTGAGGGACTCTGCCTAACCTGGACTGGGATTTTATTCCTGAGTGAAGGGAGCCTCTGGGTTATGAATCTGTCCCTCTAGCATGTCCTATTTATTTCACTGCTGAGGTTCAAGTCTCTCAAGCGCGTAGCTCGATGGGATTTGGATTTTCTGAGGTGCAGCATGTCCATTAATGCTGGATTGGACATAGCTTTATACGTCAGGCACAGATCGCCTCTGAGCAAGCGGTATACCACTGAGTAGAGCTGGAGTTTCTGTTTGAGCCCTTTGATCCTCTTGGTGAGGTACTTTTGGGGTCTTTCCAGTTGCTGCAGGTGTCTGGTAAGGTACATCCCAAAAGGGGCATTGTACTCAATTATGGGCCTGATGAGGGATGAGTAAAGAGGCACGATGACCTTCCCTGATCTAGATGTGAATCCCTTCATGATTAGGTGGGCTATATAAAATGTTTTTCTAACCACTTTGGCCACGTGGTTGTCAAATGAGAGATTGCTATCAACTTGGGTCCCCAGGTCCCTAATTACTTCTTCTGTACTTAATGGATTACCACCTATGTGGTAATTTGTGGGCACTTTGTTTTTGCCATAGAGGATGACTATACACTTTTTGGCGTTTAGCTTGAGGCCATGGCTCTGCCACCAGTTGTCTGTTTCTATGAGGCCCTTTTGGAGGATGCTTGTGTCGGCTGGAGAGTCGATTATGGCGCCCAGTTTGCAGTCATCTGCGAACTTGGTCAGCCACAGTCCTTCCGTGTTGGCCTGTACCTCCGAGAAATATATACCAAACAAGAGAGGTCCCAGGACTGAGCCTTGTGGGACGCCACTTGTAACTGGTTTGGAGTCTGACATGGCTCCAGCAATTCTAACCATGTGGGTTCTGCCCTTGAGCCAGTTTGCAACCCATCTAGTGACATAGGGGTTTATATTTAAGCTGGTGAGCTTATCTATAATGCCCGAGTGGGATATTGTATTGAAGGCTTTTGCAAGGTTCAGGTAGGCTGTATGGACCACCTTCCCCTCGTCAATATCCTTGGTGACTGTTTCAAAGAAATCAACCAGGTTTAAGAGGCAGGATCTGCCCTTAACAAAGCCAAACTGGGTAGGATCCAGTGTCTGTAGGTTCCCAATATCTTTATTTATGAGGTCCATGATGATCCTTTCCATAGCTTTGCAGACCAAGCTAGTCAGGCTTATGGGGCAATAGTTTCCAGGATCTGTTGAGACACCACCTTTGTGGAGAGGGACCACTGTTGCTGTACGCCACTCTTTGGGTACATATCCTGTGGTAAGGCTGAGATTGAACAGTAGTTTTATGTTTGGGTTTAGCTCTTCTTGGAGTTTATGTAGGACGCAGCCTGGGACACCGTCTGGTCCCATTGATGCTGTGTTTTTTGCTTTGGAGAGGGCGGCTCTTACCTG
Source organism: Protopterus annectens (assembly GCF_019279795.1). NCBI lineage: Eukaryota > Metazoa > Chordata > Ceratodontiformes > Protopteridae > Protopterus > Protopterus annectens. The sequence continues at coordinate 155,993,086 of NC_056739.1, forward strand.
AGCATCTGAGATGTCAGGGGGGCAGTACTCTGCTGGGATAGATATTTGACCTTTTGGTTGGGGGGGGGGGAGTTTGCGCTGAACCTGTCAGCTAGGATGTTGGCAATGTCTGTGGGTTCGGTGTATTTTTTGTCATTTTGGACTAATTCTGAGCATATCTGGGAATTCCCACCCAGGTTAATAACATAACTAAAGAAAGCCTTGTGATTATCCTTAGTGTCCTGTGCAAATTTTCTCTCAAAGCTGGCCTTAGACACTTTTATGAGTGCCCGTAGTTTTTTGCTAACACTGATCACAGATGCCTTCCCCTTTTGGGATTTTGCTCTATCATGTAGTAGCTTCCTCCTTCTGTTGTATAGTTTGTTTATGGCTGGGGTCCACCAGACAGGACGTCTGCCTTTGGAGGATTGGGTCTTGGTTTTATTTGGGATTGCATGATCCATGCATTCCTGAAGGTGTTCATAGAATGCGTTTATAAAGGATTCTGCGGTCTGGGCCGTATTTTCCATGGGCCGGGGGCTTTGAAGGATTCCACCTCGGTTTTGAGGAGTGTGAAATTTGCTTTAGAGAAGTTTTTCACTGTGGTTTTCTGGGCAGGGGGTGGGGTCGGGATGTGAATATCCAGTGAGATTAGTTTATGGTCTGATCTTACCAGTGAGGGATACACTTCTGGTCTGGAGCATAGAGTCCCCATGTTGGTGATGATCAGGTCCAGTATGTTTTCCCCTCTTGTGGGAGTGGTAACAAGTTGTTCCATAGCATTTGAGTTTATAAATTCTAGGAACCTTTGAGCTACAGTGTTGGAGCTAGAGTAATGCTCCCAGTCTATGTTTGGGTAGTCGAAGTCGCCCAATATAATGGTGTTTGGAGAGACCTTCATATTTTTCAGTGTTCTCAGGAAGGCCGAGTGGGGTTCCTGGGTTTGGGAGGGTGGTCTTTAGCAGGCTATAAACTGGAAGGCAGTTTTACCCACTGTTAGTTGCTCATGGATAGTCTCTGATGCTTCATGCTGTGCCACCAACCTGGAGGTGTGGGTATCTTTGAAGAATATTGATACTCCCCCTCCTTTTCTGGTTCGGTCCAAGTTTTGGGGCAGAAAAGCATGGTATGAGGTATAACCTGGTAGTGCTGGGGTGCTCTTGGGGGCCTTGAACCTGGTTTCTATTACTGCACAGATATCGATGTTCTCCATGCTAAGGAGAGTTTCGAGTGCATGCATCTTGAGGTTTAGACTTCTGGCGTTGAGCAGCATTAATCTTAGTTTCTTATCCCCTGTGATACCTATGGAGGTATGTAATATCCAAGGAAGGTAGAACATAAGATGAGGACAGAAAAATGGCAATTTTGCAAGCACCAAAACACACTACCAAGAAGGAAATGATGTCCTTCCTGGGTACAACTAATTTTTGCCGGAGTTGGATTCCAAACTATGCCTTGGAATCTGCACCTCTGACTGACCTTATATATAAGAAGCCTATGGCAGCACAGGATTTGTTACAGTGGACACCAGAGGCAGAATCTGCCTTCTGTAAACTAAAGCAGCTTATAGCGTCTTCATTAGTTCTGGGATTGCCAAACTACCATAAACGTTTTTTTCCAAACTGTAGATTGCAAGCAGGGTTACATGACATCAGTGTTAACACAACAGCATTGGGATAAGCAATGCCCCATTGCTTACTACTCATCACAACTAGACCCAGTGGCATGGTCCTTACCTCACTGTGTACAAGCAGTAGTTTCAGCTGCAATGGCAGTACAGGCTTCAGCCTCAGTAGTCTTGTTCCATCCTCTCACTTTGAGAGTACCTCATGCAGTCGCGATTATTTTACTACAAGAAAAGGTGGCATATCTTTCCCCTGCTAGGCATCTTTCCTGTATGACTATATTATTGAGCCAACCTCATATGACGATTGAACGATGCACAACTTTAAATCCTTCTACTCTGCTGCCGACCCCTGCAGACGACACACCTCACTGCTGCCTGCAGGTAATTGAGCAAAAGACCCTACCTAGAAAAGATCTCACGGATGTCCCCTTGGATGATGCCCAGGTGACATACTACGTGGATGGCTCGTGCAAAAGGGGTCCTGCAGGACAGAACCTAGTTGGATTTGCAGTAGTCTCTGATACTGGGATTATAGAAGCAAAACCTTTACCACACAATATATCTGCACAGGCAGCAGAATTGATTGCCCTGACACGGGCATGTACCTTAGCAAAAGGTAAATGTGTAAACATTTTTACTGATAGCCAATACGCTTTTTCTACTGTACATGTTTTTGCATAACAGTTGAAAAATCGGGCAATGATAACATCTACTGGCAAACCTATAAATCATGTGCAGTTTATTTTCGATCTTTTAGAATCTATTCAGTTACCTCAGAAAGTAGCCATTTGTAAGTGCACAGCTCACACCAAGCAACAAGATAGAATTTCAAAAGGTAATGTGAGAGCTGATACATCTGCAAAACAAGCAGCCACAGAAGTATTTCTTTTAATTGAGGAATTGCAACCCTCTGAAACTTTAGATCTAGATATGTGAAAAACAATGCAGACACTCACTACGCAAGCTGAAAAACAGCGTTGGATAAAACGAGGAGCAACCTCGAAAAGGGGCTGTACATCTCTAGAGAGGGAAAACCGATACTACCCTCTAATTTGTTCCACTATGCAGCATTGTTGAGCCATGGGCAGTGCCATGTCTCAACAGGGGGGGGGGTACAGCTGGTGAACCGGGTGTTCACAACGTATGGATTTACAAACTACTCTAAAAAATTTAGTTTGATGTGTCAGATTTGTAACAAACATCATGCACAGGGGGCGATAAAGCCCAAACAAGGGAGTTTCCCCACACCACCATATCCATTTCACACTATTTATATGGATTTCATAGAATTGAACACATGTGAAAATAAGAAGTATTGTCTTGTCATTGTAGATATGTTTTCCAGATGGGTGGAAGCCTTTCCAACCAAAAATCCAGATGCAGCTATGGTGGCAAAAGTACTTCTCAAGGAAATCATTCCTAGGTTTGGTATTCCGGAAAGAATCTACAGTGACAATGGTACACACTTTGTAAATCAAACCATACAGCAGTTGAGTAAGCATTTTGGTATTTCTTTAAAAAATCATTGTGCATACCATACGCAATCTGCAGGGCTAGTTGAAAGGCATAATGGTATACTAAAAAACAAATTGAGAAAATTAATAGCTGAGACAGGAAAAAACTTAGTTGTACTGTTTACCCCTGGCACTGTTGAGCATGAGAACTGTCCCTACAGCAAAAGGATTGACTCCTTTTGAATAACTATTTGGAAGGGCTTATTATACTCCCCAGTGGAAACTTCTCATGTCATCAGACCAGGAAGCTGATTTTACACTAGCTGAATATATGAAAAAGTTGTTGAGTTCTAAACATCTGTTACAGTCAAATTCTGTTTCAGATAGGAAACAAACCGAAATATCAGAAGTGGCAGTGACGCCAGGAGACTGGGTGTGGATCAAAATTATCAAGCGAAAAAACTGGGCTTCACCAAGGTGGGAAGGTCCCTACCAGGTGTTTCTTTCAACACCCACTGCAGTCAAGATAGCAGAACAAGCTTCGTGGATACACCTGATGCACTGCAAGCTGGTTAAGAACTTTGAGTTGGACAAAAATCTTACCTCTCCATCGGGGCCCTCAGCACAAAGTCTGGCTACAAAGGGGGGGGGGTCAGATCAATAGGACTGATCCGTCTCAACCCCAGTGAAGAAACCATCGGTGCTGAAGGTCCTATTAGGGCAGAGAGTAAGAACACGGGTCCAAAGTAAAAATGACAGAATCCAGTAAGATCCAAATACACCTACTTGGAAGAGTCGGAGAAATCAGAAATGCAGAACAACCATTTCCACAAAAATATTGCATAGCCATCCTGTTGACTGTACTAGTGACAATAATCTTTTTGTTGTGGCCATTCCTTTTCTCAGCCACACAAATTGAACTGAACAAGTGTGTAGAGTGGTACCCAAACTTTAACACTTACCAGGCAATCAAATATGTGTATGCTGAAACATTCAGTGTTTCGAATTGCTGGATTTGCACAGCATTACCAACAGCATATGGGGGGTTACTGTTAACTTGAGTTCCCCTAGGAGCCAACAAGACCTAGGAAAACCTAATTAATGATACATCAGATGTCACATCACAAGATAAAGTAGCATTGCACTTGTCTGTTCGACAGAAGGGAACTGTGTGTTTTTATAAGAATGATACAGTCAAGGTGGGTTGGAGCAATTGCAATGTGACTGTTCCCTATAGATGCTACACTAAACCTGATAACATCGGATCCTATTGCAACACGACCTATGATACATTTGTTGAACTGATGCATAGGACAATTGGTGAAGTAAAACATAATGCTGACCTCAATAAGCAACTGTCCATAATTGACAAAAAAATGTTTCATGCAGAGTCAGGGTATAGTAAAGTTACTACTAAAGTAGAAGATTGTTACTTTATATGTGGTAGAAAAGCATATAAATGGCTTCCTGAGAATTGGCCCGGCAGTCGTTTTTTGGGGTACCTGGTTCCGGCCATATGACACACAGCAGTTTTACCTCAAGGGAAAATTCGGAATGTTCGAGAAATCAAGAAGCCTGTCAATCCAGTGGTGCAAATCGATGCGCGCTGGAAAAACCATCATACTGTGGGCAATGGACTGTCACACATGGACTTGAGTGATACTGTTATATCATGGGCAGGTGTACTGCCAGCATATGGAGCAACAAAATCAATCTGGGAACTGAGAAAATTGTATAAGCTTCTTGAAATAATGAGCAATGCAACCTTTTCTGCCCTAGAATTGGTGACTGATGAACTGACTGCCATGAGAACAGTGGTGCATCAAAATTGCATGGCTCTTGACTTCACCCTAGCGGGGAGAGGAGGTACGTGCGCTTTAATCCAGGAGGAATGCTGTTCATATATTCCTGACCACAAACATGAGATAGACAACCATCTTGAGGTGATTCAGCAGGTGTCAACCATGACCAAACCAGGACCAAATCCATTGACGGACTTTTTCCAGAAATTGTTTGGGGGTTGGGGCAGCATCCTGATGAACATTCTGATTGCCATCTGTGTAGGAATAATCCTACTGGTGGTATGTGTGTGCTGCTGCATCCCCTGCACTAAAAAGACTGATTAAAATTTTTATAGACATTTCAGTTTCAGAAACCTTATACCAAGATGCTGAACTTGAAGAATTGCTAAAAACTGAAAATGCTTTCATGAGCTTAAACTAAATGACTCTCTTAACTGCAAATCCTGAGCAGGAAGATGTTAGGGGAAGAAAAAACTGTTTATGCTTATCTTGAAAGTAGAAAAAAAGTATTAAAAGGGGGAAATGTTAGAAAAATATATAATAGTAATATGCATGCTTAGTGCATTTCAGGTTTAAAAGGGTTAATGCATTTATTCTGTTCACACTGCAGGAATCTGCACAGCTATTAGAAACTTAACAAGAGACATTTCATTTTTGCTAATGTCATGAAACTTAACAAAGAGACATTGAATTTCTGCTTATACCATGATAAAATATGCAGCTGCTAGAAGCTTTGATAAAGAAAACAATAGATGCTTGAAAGTATAAACCATAGTCAGCATTACTTGTACTAAAGCTAGAATTGTACCTTGAATCTAGACAAAATGTAACACATGTATTTGAACTGTACAATTGAAGAATTGAAAAGTTAAGGTGGGCTAAAATAAGCCCAAGGCCAGGTTGTTTTTCTCAAAATGTTTCTGCAAGACAGCAAATAATCCAACCATGTCAGCAATAAGTCTGGTAACAATTCCTGTGAAACATACAGAAAGCTGTGTCCAACCACGTCAGCAATAGAATAGTAACATTTTCTGTGTGACATGAAGAGAATTGTATAAGAATAACATACTGATCATCGAAGAGCCAGACAAATCCTGTACCTACATGCTTTGTCTCCTTGCTGCAAGTAATAAAGGGTGCCTTGCTTGAACCTAACATGCATTGGTCTTTGAAGTTTTTTCCTTTTACAAGGCAGATAAAGCATAGATAAGAGTTAGTACACAGGGTTGGGTGATGAGGAGGCAGTTGAAGCATATATAAGTGTATTATACAGGGATGGATGATGAGGAAGATGCAGATGAAGCATAGATAATCTGTAGTACACACAGATGGGTGATGAGGCAGATAAAGCATAGATAAGAGTTAGTACACAGGGCTGAGTGATGAGGAGGCAGATGAAGCATTGATAAGATGTAGTACACAGGGCTGGGTGAAGAGGAGGCAGATGAAGAAAAGATAAGCTGTAGTAGACAGGGATGGGTGATGAGGAGGCAGATGAAGCATAGATAAACTGTAGTACACAGGACCGAGTGGGGAGGAGGCAGATGAAACATAGATAAGATGTAGTACACAGGGCTGAGTGACGAGGAGGCAGATAAAGCATAGACAAAATGTAATACACAGGGCTGGGTGATGAGGAGACAGATCAAGCATATATAAGCTGTAGTACACAAAGATAGGTGATGAGGATACAAATGAAGCATAGATGAGCTGTAGTACACAGGGCTGAGTGACAAGGAGGCAGATGGAGCATAGATAAGATGTACACAGGGCTGGGTGAAGAGGAGGCAGATGAAGCATAGATAAGCTGTAGTACACAAGGATGAGTGACAAGGAGGCAGATGGAGCAGATATAAGCTGTAGTACACAGGTATGGGTGATGAGGAGGCAGATGAAGCATAGAACAGCTGTAGTACACAGGGATGGGTGATGACAAGGCAAATGAAGCAAAGATAATATGTAATACACAAGGATGTGTGAAGAGGAGGCAGATGAAGCATAGACAAGGTGTAGTAGACATGACTGGGTGATGAGGAGCAGATGAAGCATATATAAGCTGTAGTATACAGGGATGGGTGATGAGGATGCAGATGAAGCATAGATAAGCTGTAGTACACAGGGATGTGTGATGAGGAGGCAGATGAAGCATAGATAAGCTGTAGTACACAGGAATGGGTGATGAAGAGGCAGATGAAGCATAGATAAGCTGTAGTTCACAGGGATGGGTGATGAGGCAGATGAAGCATAGATAAGCTGTAGTACACAGGGCTGGGTGATGAGGAGGCAGATGAAGTATAGATAAGCTGTAATACACAGGGATGTGTGATGAGAAGGTAGATGAAGCATAGATAAGCTGTAGTACACATGGCTGGGTGATGAAGGGGCAGATGAAGCTTAGATACGCTGTAGTGCACAGGGATGGTTGATGAGGAGGCAGATGAATCATAGATAAGCTGTAGTACACAGGGATGGGTGATGAGGAGGCAGATGAAGCATTGATAAGCTGTAGTACGCAGGGATGGGTGATGAAGAGGCAGGTGAAGCATAGATAAGCTGTAGTACACAGGGATGTGTGATGCGGAGTCAGATGAAGTATAGATAAGGGGTAGTAGACAGGGATGCGTGATGAGGAGGCAGATGAAGCATTGATAAGCTGTAGTACACAGGGCTGGGTGATGAGTAGGCAGATGAAGCACAGATAAGCTGTAGTACAAAGGGCTGTGTGATGAGGAGGAAGATTAGTCATAGATAAGCTGTAGTACACAGGGATGAGTGATGAGGGGGTCGATGAAGCATAGATAAGGTGTAGTACACAGGGATGGGTGATGAGGACGCAGATGAAGCATAGATAAGCTGTAGTACACAGGGCTGGGTGATGAAGGGGCAGATGAAGCATAGATAAGCTGTAGTACACAAGGTCAGGTGATGATGAGGCAGATGAAGCATAGATAAGCTGTAGTACACACACCTGGTGATGAAGAGGCAGATGAAGCATAGATAAGATGTAGTACACTGGGCTGGGTGATGAGTAGGCAGATGAAGCATAGAGAAGCTGTAGTACACAGGGATGGGTGATGAGGAGGCAGATGAAGCATAGATAAGCTGTAGTTCACAGTGATGGGTGAAGAGGAGGCAGATGAAGCATTGATAAGCTGTAGTACACAGGACCGGGTGATGAGGCAGATGAAGCATAGATAAGCTGTAGTACACAAGGATAGGTGATGAGGATGTAGATGAAGCATAGATAAGCTGTAGTACACAGTGATGGGTGAAGAGGAGGCAGATGAAGCATAGATAATCTGTAGTACACAGGGATGGGTAATGAGGAGGCAGATGAAGCATTGATAATCTGTAGTACACAGGACCGGGTGATGAGGCAGATGAAGCATAGATAAGCTGTAATACACAAGGATAGGTGATGAGGATGTAGATGAAGCATAGAGAAGCTGTGGTACACAATGATGGGTGAAGAGGAGGCAGATGAAGCATAGCTAAGCTGTAGTACACAGGGATGGGTGATGAGGAGGCAGATGAAGCATAGATAATCTGTAGCACACAGGGATGACTGATGGGGAGTCAGATGAAGCATAGATAAGCTGTAGTACACACGCCTGGTGATGAGGAGGCAGATGAAGCATAGATAAGCTGTAGTACACATGCCTGGTGATGAGGAGGCAGATGAAGCATAGATAAGCTGTAGTACATAGGGATGGGTGATGAGGCAGATGAAGCATCAATAAGCTGTAGTACACAGGACTGGTTGATGAGGAGGCAGATGAAGCATAGATAAGCTGTAGTACACATGACTGTTTGATAAGGAGGCAGATGAAGCATAGGTAAGCTATAGTACACAGTGATTGGTGATGAGGAGGCAGATTAAGCACAGATAAGCTGTAGTACACAGGGATGTGTGATGAGGAGGCAGATTAAGCATGGATACGCTGTAGTACACAGGGGTGGCTGATGAGCGGGTAGATGAAGCATAGATAAGCTGTAGTACACAGGGATGAGTGATAATGGGGCAGGTGAAGCATAGACAAGCTGTAGTACACACGACTGGGTGATGAGGTGGCAGATGAAGCATAGATAATTTGTAGTAGACAGGGATGTGTGATGGGAAAGATGCAGGGCAGATGATTTATGACCTTTATTGATGGATGCTACACATTTCATTCATCCACAGTATCAATGTCACCCTTCATCAAAATTTGTGAACAAAAAGGTCTTTTTTTTTTGCCCTGAGTCATGTGGTTGTGATTATCCAAGGCATTTCCTTCTCTAATTGAAGTATTGTATGTACTTTTGAGCTGATCTTTGCCTGTGACTCAACCTTTAATGGGAGTAACTGTGGTAAAGAGAACTGGCATAAGAGCTCAATCCCAAGTTGTAGATTGGCATCTGTTCTACAGGAGCAGCCAGGATCTAGAAAGGGAGAAGGCCCATTTGTAGTTGCCGCCTGATGGAATATATGTAAAGCATATGGGTTCTGTGCTGGTCTGGGGTTGGGATCAAAACTAGCGGACTATAGGGAAGTGTGTGTCTGATGAGAGAAACAGTGCTTCATGTGGGGACTGAAGGGTCGCATAAGAAACCTGTTATAGTTCGAAAAGGAAGCCTTCTGAAGTGCAGCAGTTATATTGTGGGCTTCAAAGGACACTGTGTGTGATGCATTGATGTCTGCCTGTGCACATTCTCAAAGACAGAACATGAATAAAGAGACCATCTCCATCCATGCAGGGGAGGTACAGTGACTGCATACCTGTTTACGTCTATGATGCCGATTCTCATGTATCCCTTCCCACACCATTCCCATCTGAGATGTAGATGCACACCAGACTAAATCCCAGTCTGTCCCTTTGAGCTCAGCATATAGATATACACCAATCAGTTTTACCTGCATTGTAGCAAACACCAGAGGAAGAAAAAGTGTAATTAACTAATTCAAAATTAAAATAAAAATAAGGCACAAGCATTGGCAGCATCTGCAATATGAAAGCTAGCATTCCTAGTCATCTGAGGTAAAGATGATCTGAGATCAAATCACCTTACTGGCAGAACAAAAGTGCTGATGTCCCTGACTCTGACACATCAGAAGGAATAAAGCTGTTATATTTAATCAACATGGTGGTACATATCAACCTACTTTTCTTAAATTTGAATTCAGATGAGTGTCAGCAGCTTGCATCTGAATCTCCAGGAGTTAGAAGCATTAGTGCATCAGTCGTTCTCACATCATGGTCAGGAAACTAGCTAGCTTCTTATCCAAAAAGTTAGCAGTCAATATTCTGACTTCCAGAACCATGAAAACAAAAGGTTGATAGAAAATCTTGATCAAGTTAAAATAAAACTAACACAAAACTGATTTTACAATAGAAAAGTCCACTCCTCCAACCCCATTTGGGAGACGCTACATGGCCCACAACCCTCTGTGAGGTAACAGGACACAAAACAGCATGTACTTTTGCTGAGGATGTGCAAAGTCTAAGGCAGAATGAATGATGAACTTCTGAGGTTTAACCTTTTTACTTCAGCCTTCCAAAAGTCAGCTCTGTGTTCACTGTCTTTCTAAGATGGATGCTGAGCAGTTATCCAGGGCTGTGTGCCTGTGCTTGAAGTCTAGATAATTATCAGTAAAGAGCTACCCCTGAGTGATCATGCATCATCTGCGTATTAGTAGGTAAGTCATATCTCTCAGAAAGAATCAACACTGCTTATCTTAGTAATACATCTTTTGCATTACTGTAAACTGCCTGGACAACATATACACTACCTAAAGCTAGTGAAAAATTCTGCAGAATAATTATACAGAGACTCTTCTTCTGTAGGGTAGGTAATTAAAACTACAAAGCAGTACATATCCAAGCCCCTCACCTCATCAAGACTGATTTTTTTAAAGTCTGCATTTGTCTAACTTAAAAAACTGTTTCTTTTTATAGTTGTTTAATTCATCGAGTGCTTTGATTAAAGGCTTCAAAATAAGGCCTTTATTCCTTCTTTTCTTCACCCCATGGGACGACAAAAGTAGGGTAATAAGAAAGCCTGAGAATTATGGGGAAAGCCGTCAACTAACAATGGTCCAAGAACCCTTCATCATGGCAGAGTGACATCAAATACGTTATTTTTGGCACATTTTCTTTCACTGAAATTCACTGAAAAGTGTAGAAAATAAAGAGCCGTGTAATGAAATATAACCTCTTCTAGTAAGCTAGCCTGAGGTGTAGTGATTGCAAAAACTGGAAAAAAGTCCACAAGTGGCAGGTGGAGTCCAAACGAATAACCAGGTTTATTCCAAAAACAGACAGACAATACGAGTCCAAAAACAGACAGACAATACAAGTTTGTCTTTGTGAGGTGTAGTGATCTTAGACTAGCTTACATTGGTGGGTAAAGGGTGTCTTCTCCATACGAGAGACAGCTGAGGGGCCGTTTATGTCCATTTTGGACAGACTAGCAAATAAATCACCTCTGAGTTTCTTCTGTGTTAGATAATTTGCTAATCTGCTTTTCTGTTACTCATAGTGGAGCCCTTCAGCATACATGGTTTCATTAAATTCATCCCAATTAAGCCTCCCCCAGCAACTGATGCCATAATGTCAGGGACATAATAAAACAAAGGATATCCCTTTTGCACGTGCCAACATGACATCTGTACTCTGAAACCCCACCTATGCCGATTGTCTCCCTGCTTGAATAATCAGCTGGCCTGGCCACCACAACAGAAGGTCAGGCTCCTTTTATAATACCCTGACAATTATGTGTTAGCATATTATACAAGAACAATACAAGATTCAATTAGATATCCAAACCAGTTTAAAGGTGTCATGAGTCTCAGTTCTGCAAACCTTGCCTTTTTCTAAGTAGCCCCTACAGTGTTCCACCCCTAATGAAGCAATTGCTAACCCTGCAGCAACAATCTCACTGCCCAAAAATAGCTCTTGCAGGGACCACACTGCCTTTGTTCTTGTAAAAAAGAGAAATGCAGAGTTTAAGCATATGGTCTGTAGTGCAGAGGGATCCAATTATTTCCTGTGTTAGTGTGTGATCTCTGTGGATCAGCAGCAGGATGGGAAAGTTTAATTAGACTTTAGCACTGTTGGAAGCTGTTAAAACCATGTCCTGAATGCATGACAAATAGATTTATTGTCAGTGACCTTCTGACAGTCTGACCACTGCTTCCTCACCACTTTAAAAACACACACACATACACAGAAAGATGTGGTATGAATCAATTTCCACCCAAGCACACACACACACACACACACACACACACACGCACACGCACACGCACACACAAACACAAAGACATGGTATTAATGAATTTCCACCCAAGCACACACACACACACACACACACACACACACACACACACACACACACACACAAAGACATGGCATTAATGAATTTTTACCCAAGCAGGCTTTTCTAGTGCAGTGATTATCTAGTGTTGACTTGTGAGCAATGACATAATCATATACAGTGTTAGGCCAAAGGAAAATAACTAGTTGGTCCTTGGCATTTTTTCACTGTATTAACTACAAGAGTAAGAATTATTTTAAGCGTTGTTCTTACTGCAGACATAAAGGAGCAATGTTCTTTATCCTTCATTCATGGACTACCTAGAATTTAACTCATTCACTCCAGAGCAGCTCAGAAAATGCTGCCTGCTTACTTCCACCATAAGAACATCAGTGCAGCCTGAGCTCGTTTTCAGAAAATCCATTTGTAATACCATACAGAAAACAAATGTTCCTAACTCTTTATAAGAGCTAGACCAAAAATTTAAATGGGAAGGTTGTTCAGCAGACACTGACCTTTCCAACAGTGTAAATGTTGATAGTGTGTATCTAAGTCATTATTAAATATTTGCCAAGGAATGCTGATATTGTTCATATTTTTTTACCTTTTTAGAAAAACAAAGCACAATATCTTGATGAATGTACCATGTAGACCCATACAATTTGTATTTAATTTGTTTGTATGAAAGTCAGCTTTAAAATTATTCCTTAACCATTACTGTGTGATGCTCCTTTATAGCGATATTCACAGAAATGTGATAAATATTATATTTATCATAATTGATAAATAAACAAAGCATAATATCTCATCACCTGTAACAGACATGGGCTACATATCAGTGTACAAGTTGTGTGGCTTAGTGTCAGCTTCAAAATTATGCCTCATTTGTGTCATCACCATGCTCCATTGCAAAGATATAGGCATAATAATGAGAAGACTTAGCACATGATATTTGATTACTGTTCTAAAGTTGATTTTTTTTCTCAACCACTGTACCTGTTTTTTTTTTCTCTTTCTACACTTTCTATTACAACAAGTACCTTGCTCTATAAGCTGCACATCCTGTCCTTGGAAACTTACTCCTCTGACCTGACGACTAAGGATCCACTCCAGCCTGTTGTTTCATCTTAACATCTTCTATCTTGCTCCCTAAAGTATTAAAAGGAAGCAAAAAGTATGTTGGTCTCCTACACGTGATAGTATAATTTGGAATTGTAGCAACTACTTTGTGGCGCCTAAAAGGTCACTTTTAAGCCAGAATAGCCATCAGCCATATCCTTACAGCCTGAATACCCTTCCTCCATACTAGCAAAGTACCTTTAACTACTAGCTTCGTATAACTTTTCCCTGGCCTGTCCTCTCTCTCTTAAAATCTACTACTGTACTACTGAGATTGTCCACTAGGTGGCAGCCTTACCCTAGCCCTACCTCCCACTCAGCTTACCTGCTACTCTTTAACATATTCTATTTTCAATCCCTTGCCCAAGTTTTGTTTGTTAGCTCACTCTACCTCATCCTTTTAACTATTCCACTGCACCTAACAAAACCCTTTCCTACCCACAACTTTTTCCCCAACCTCCTTACTCTCCTCTAACTTTACTTACCTTACATTTTGAGCTGTTTTCACTGATTGTTCTTCTTCCTCCTTCTCTTGTCTCAACTCGCTCCGTTCGCCTTGCGGGCTCACTCTGCTACCCTACCCTGCCCCAATTCCCACCCACCCCCAGTGATCCTAGACTTATACATCCTAACCACACTCTCTTCCCCATCCTACCAATCCTACATTCCCTCCACTTTAGATAATTGAATCACACCCCTCTATCTCCCTAACCATTCAAAAACTCCCTCTACTCAGAGTTACATATCACATCCAATACCTCTCCATATTGTCTTATTCTAATCTTACCTCTTCTCCATTATTAAATACCAAACCTAGCAACATGCCAACAGCTGCTAAAACTATTCTAACTAAGCTACTAATCATAGCCTTACTCATACCTGTTCTAACCTCAGCCTATCTCCTAACCTCATTTGAAAACCTGAAATCTGAAGTAGTTACTTCATTTGCTCTGCAACCTGTGGGTATCAGATCCGACTTTGGATCCGAGCCAGCAGCTTTCCAAGCTACATGATCCGAGCTCCTAGCTCCTCCCCTACCCATAATCCCCTGCTACCTGCTGTATTACCTCAGATCGTTTTTTGCCACGGCTGAAGTAGCTATCTTTTGAAGAGCTCCTGGCTTGGTGAGATTGTTAACTTGTAGAAATCCCTTTTTCTCTAGTGTTTTTGTAAAATTATAGTTAGTGTACGTGTGTGTAGTGCCCCTGAGTTTATCTACGAATTTGTAGTTAGTTTTTTTCTTGTAGCTAGCCTTTTCTCTGTGTGTCACCCCTCCCCCTTAGTGTTTGGGTGTGAGTGTGTGAGTGATTCAAAATGTCTGAAGGGCCCAAAGCCGTTTTTTCAAAGTGTATTGAGTGTGGCCATAAGCTTTCACCAGCTGAGACACACTCAGTGCGTTTTATGCCTGGGGGTGGCCCATTTATCTGTGGCCTGCCAAATTTGTGCGGTCTTTAACCCTCGGGCGCTTAGGGATAGGAAGAATAAGCTGATCCTGGTGGGCAAGCTGCCCCAGGAATCGGCTTCTTCTTCCTCTCCCTCTCAGGCTCAGACTGCCTTGGCAGCCCCGGTGCCTTCTGCGCCCCTCGCTCAGCCCAGGACTCAACCTCCCTCTTTGGGTTCGAGCTTGAGTGACGCTGGTGCCTCTTCCACCAGAGAGAAGAGGCACAAGGATAAGGAGGGACATAAATCCCATAAAAGGCGAGCTGAGACTCAACCCTCAGCCCCGCCATCAAAATTGGCTAAGTCTACCTCGAGGGTCCCCGGATCCTCTCCCTCTTGGCTCCGTTCGTCCAGCTTTTCGCCAGAGGAGGAGGACCAGTCTCCCTCGAGGTCGTCGAGGCGGCCCTCCCGGCCCGCCTCGACGACTTCTTCTAGATCGACCAGAAGCCTCACCGAAGTGGACATGGATCGGATGATGCATTGATTCATACAGACCCAAATGCAGATGGGGGTGCTCTTGCCTCCTCCCTCTCTGGGAGGGAGTGCGGCCCCCATTTTTGCTCCGATCACTCCTTCTCCGACTTGTTTTCGGGTCTTGGAGTCGTCGGATCCAGGCCCTTTCAGAACCGGGGAATTGTCAGCGCCTATAGCGCTGGTCTCTTCGATGCCGACTATACCCTCGAGCCTGTCGGATCCGAGTTCTTGGGGCCGAGGGCTGAGCGTCAGATCCGGGGGAGTTGGTGTGTCTTCAGCACTGCTGGGTTCGGAGCGCACCTCTTTCTTGGCGCCGACTACATTGGCCCCAACCCCGATCCTTACCTCGGAGCCGAGGAGAATGCTTTCGGAGCCTGGCGAGAGTAGTTCTCCTTTGGCTTTTGAGGTAGTGGAGAGGGTACTGTCGAGGTCCTCCAGGTCCCCGGTCCGGGCTGCGGATCCTCCTGTACCCCCAATGCATGAGGGTCTATCCTCCGTAATCCGACCATCGGGACAGCCTGCTCAAGCCCTCCAGCTAGTTCCCTTGGAGGAACAAGAACCCGTGGATGAGCCCTCTTCGGATAGCCCCACCGAGGAGGTCCCTCGGAAACGTAGGTGTAAAAGGAGGCACCTGGACTCCCCTGAGTCCGTTACCACCGACACGGATTTAGATGAAAGGGAGGGTTCCCCAAGGTCACCCCTCAAGGATGTGTCCTTCGGAGACATCATGGAAATGTTGCGTATTAGAGGGGGGTGGTCTGCCCAAAAACCTTCCGTGGATGAATCCGTGTTCCTGGAGGCATTTGAGGCAGGCCCATCTACCTCCTGGGTGTCCCCTCCAGCTGACCCCCTTGTAGACTTAATTCCTACCAGGGCGTGGAAGGAGCCCGACACCGTGGAGCCAATTCCTAGGCATCCTGATAAAGTTCTTAGCCCCCCTACAGATAGGCAGTCTTGGGCCAAGGGATCTCCCATTGATGCCATGTTGGTGGCGGCTGCCACCAAGAAAGAACTCGCACAGGAGAGTTCTTCGGTCCACCCACCAGATAAGGAATCTCGAGCACTGGACCGCATTGGGAAGCGGATGTTTGTTTCAGTGACCTTTTCGATAAGGGCGCTGAACTATATGGCACATACCATCAGGCTACAGCGAGACTTGATCAAGGAATATGCTGCAGCCCCCTCGGAGTCCATGTCGGTCGGAGACAAGAATGTTTTTTCGACTCGAATGGCCACTCTAAAATCCATTTCTAACACGTCTATGTGGCTTCTCTCCCATGCGACGGAGGGAGCCGCTAGGGCCAGCGGAGCCGGGGTCATCTTGCGACGTCACGCCTGGCTCCGTCTTTGTGACTTTGTGGATCCCTTCAAGGTGTCCTTCGCGTATGCACCCTTTGACGGATCTTCACTTTTCGGCAAGACCATTCGCGATATGCTAGTCCAAAGCGAAAAGGACGGGAAGACGCTGTCTGCCATCGGAGTCCGCTTCTCTAATCCCCAACGATCCTTCTCCAGGAATCAGAGGGGACAAAAGAAGCTGTGGTTCCACAAGTCTCAGCAATCCCATCCACCTTCAGACTCCTCATCCTCTAGAGGCAGAGGAGGACAAGGTGGGCGTCGACCCAGAGGCAGAGGGGGGCCACGTAACTTCTGGTCTAGAGAACCTTTCTTGGACAGACCCGCCCAACAGCCCTGAGGGCTTGCTCGACTGTCCCTCTGTGGAGGCAGTCGGGGGGCGGTTGACGGAGCACCTGTCAACTTGGGAGTTCCTTACAACAGATCGATGGGTGCTCCGTATCATATCCAGAGGTTATTCCATCCCCTTCATAAACCTTCCCCCCAAGACCGGACGCCTCCCCGATGTACCACCCAATCAGAGGGAGGCAGCGGCTTCAGAGGTGTCGAAGTTGCTAAGAAAAAGAGCCATCCAGCCCGTCCCCCCAGATCAGTCTGGATTGGGTTATTACTCTAGGTTCTTTGTGTTGCCAACGAAAACGGGGGACCTAAGACCCATCTTAGACCTTTCCGCTCTGAACCTTTTCATTCCCAAGGAAAAATTCTGGATGGTCACCCTCCAATCAGTTCTCCCCCTTCTGCGGGAGAACGACTGGATGTGCTCTATAGACCTCAAGGATGCGTACTACCACATTTTGATGGACAGACGATCCAGAAGGTTCCTCCGCTTCCGGCTAGGGGCCAGTCATTATCAGTTCAGGGTTCTTCCGTTCGGCCTCACCTCAGCCCCCAGGGTGTTCACCAAAGTCATGGCAGTAGTTGCAGCCCACCTGAGACTTCAGGGCATTCAGGTCTTCCCGTACCTAGACGACTGGCTCCTTACCGCCACCAACAGGCATCAGCTCTGCGTGGCAAGAGATTACGCTCTGACTCTTGACCTCAACTTAGGCATCTCAGTGAACCTGCAGAAATCTGCTCTGTGCCCCGTTCAGGCCCTGGAATTCATAGGGGCCAGGTTGAATACCCGTATCTCTCGAGCTACCCTAACTTCGGACAGGATGAGCAGCCTGTCATATCAGGTATTAGCCCTTCTTCAGAGTCCTGCTCCTCCGGCAGAGTTAGTTTTGAGGGCACTAGGTTTTATGGCGGCAGCGATCGGTCTCTCCCTTCACTCACGCCTGCGAATGAGGATATTGCAGTGAACCCTGCAAGTTCAGTGGTCCCTATCACTCCACCCGTTGAACACACCGATACCACTGAGCAGAGTTTGCAAGGACTCCCTTCTCTGATGGCTCCATGTGCGGGATCTCAGAGAATGGAGGCCCTTTGTGATCCCCCCGCCCCAAGCCACGTTGACCACGGACGCGTCTCGCCTCGGGTGGGGGGGGCATTGTTCAGGCAGATCTGTCCAAGGCACGTGGACGTCCCTAGAGACCGCTTTGCATATCAATGTCCTAGAGATGAGGGCAGTGCTTTTGGCGTTGCAAGCTCTCCACGACCTTCTCCCTCTGGGGACTATTGCAATCCAGACGGACAATATGTCAGTAGTCTGGTATATAAACAAACAGGGAGGGACCAGATCTTATCCCCTTTGTTGAGAGGCCATGAGAGTTTGGGAATGGGCGATATCCACCAACCGTTTTGTGGTAGCAACGCACATTCTGGGAAGGTCCAACATATTAGAGGACAAACTCAGTCAGGTACTTCTCACTCCGTACGAGTGGTCTCTAAATCCATCTGTTGCGAAACAGATCTTCCGCAAGTGGGGTTGGCCTCGCTGTGATCTTTTTGCTTCTCCTTTAAACACAAAATGCAGCGAATACTTTGCAATACTGCCCCCCAAAGGGGAGAATCCCAGAGACGCTCTAGTTCATGCTTGGCCTCCCGGTCTCCTTTATGCTTATCCCCCCCTCCCGCTTATGATGAAGTTCATACAGAAAGCCTGTCGGTTGGGGAGCAGAGTTATCCTCGTAGCCCCATTCTGGCCTCGTCAGATCTGGTTCCCTTATCTGCGGTCTCACAGTGTGGCTCCTCCATGGATTCTGGATCCCATTCCAGACCTGATCTCTCATCTGGAGGGTTACCAAACCCCGAACCTGGTCAATCTCAAGCTTACGGCTTGGTTGATCCAGTTCCAATGATGGCTAGGACTCCCGGTATCTCATCTCCTGTTAAGGCCATACTGGTCACAGCTCATAAGCCGTCTACCAGAAAACTTTATAATAGTAAATGGAAACGTTTCTCCATCTGGGCTAAAGACAAGGGCCTGGACCAGTTTACAGTCCCTATTCCGACTATTCTGGACTTCCTGTCACTGATCTTTCGGCAGGGAGCAAGTGCTTCTACGGTCAAAGTGCAGTTGGCAGCCATCTTCCATTTTCATGTAGGTGATGGCTTAGGGTCCTTGGCATCTGCAAAATTACGCAAAACCTTCTTGCGGGGCATCTTTCTGTTGAAGCTGCCTGTGAAAACGGTGGTGCCCCCATGGGATCTGACCTTAGTCTTACAAGCCCTGACAAGTCCACCCTTTTAGCCTGCGGCCTCGGTTCCGTTAAAGTTCTTGTCGTGGAAAACGGCCTAATTGGTGGCTATAACTTCGGCCAAGAGGGTTTCGGAACTTCAAACTTTATGTATGAAAACTCCTTACCTTATCTTTCACAAGGATAGAGTGTCCCTCAGGACTAACCCGTCTTTCTTACCTAAGGTGGCTTCAGAGTCAAATATTAATCAGTCAATAAATTTACCAGTGTTCTTCCCAAACTTTCAGAACAAAGGAGAATACAAGTTACACAAACTGGATGTACACAGACAACTATGTTTCTACTTGCACAGAACTAAAGATTTTCGCAAGTTGGACCAGTTGTTTGTATCTTTTGCAAAATCAGCCATGGGTAAGGCCATTTCCAAAGTGACCGTAGCAAATTGGATCTGTCAGTGCATTATTCATGGGTACATATCACCAAGCAAACCAGCCCCTATTGGAATCCACGCTCATTCTACAAGGTCTGTAGCCACCTCAACAGCCTTTTGGTCCAGGGTTCCCTTGGATGACATATGTTCAGCAGCCACTTGGTCCTCTTCTCATACATTCATTTCTCATTATAAACTGGATATGATTTCGAGAGGCAGGGCTTCTTTTGGCTCCGCAGTGCTTCGGAATATCCTTCCGTAAAGGCCACCCAGGGTTTTTCTTGAGTAGCTGGGGACTCTGTCCCACAGGTTGCAGAGCAAATGAAGTAACTACTTCAGATAAAGAAGTTATGTACTCACCATAACGTTCCATCTGAGTAGGTACTTCATTTGTCTGCAGCCAACCCCCCTGCCATCCCCCGAACCTTTTCGGGATTTTTCTGGTCACCTGCAAGTCTCCTTCAGGAGATTAGATCTGATGTATTCCTCTCTTGAGGTTATTAGTTGGGTGATAAGGCAAAAAAAGTCGATCTGAGGTAATACAGCAGGTAGCAGGGGATTATGGGTAGGGGGAGGAGCTAGGAGCTCGGATCTTGTAGCTTGGAAAGCTGCCGGCTCGGATCCGAAGTCGGATCCGATACCCACAGGTTGCAGACAAATGAAGTACCTACTCAGATGGAACATTATGGTGAGTACATAACTTCTTTTTTTGGTCACTTTCACTATCCTCTAAAACAAACAGCCATTCACACTCTTACTCTCTCCCATAATCATATAAATATGACATCAATACCTAGCTACCTTCTAGCCAAGTATCACAGACTCGCACACATTAAATATATTAAACATACAGTAAGGAAATTTAAATATCAGATCAGTTACATATATAATCCCATACTAAAACTAAAAAACCTCTCCGTAAAAGATGGTGACATCCATCCTAACCCTGGCCCAGCCAATATCTCTATGATTGTATCTCACTGCCCCAATCCCACTATCTCACTCACCCCTATCAGACGCCCTAACTCACTCCTAATAGCACATCTCAATATCCGCAGTATTAATAACAAAGTTGCCCATCTGCATGCCCTCTTAGATGTTCACTCCTTTGACATCTTATGTCTGACAGAAACATGGTTAAAACCTGGAACTAAAGACAATGAAATCATCCCTCCAGGATATAATATACTGAGACATGACCGCATAAAGCGTAAGGGAGGGGGTGTAGCAATACTATCTAAAGATGGTCTACAAATCACCTCTGTACCTTATAACCCACCACATGATAATAATGGAGAAGTCCTTATTTCCAGACTTCAACTCAACCCTAGTAAATCCCTATACATCATCTGTGTCTACCTACCACCTGGTAATAATACCAATTCTATAGAGGATATCCTAAGCTCAGTGTCATCAACTTTCCCACAAGAAACAATAATATTAGGGGACTTTAATATTGACTGGAAAAGTGTCAATACTGAAACTCCATCTTCCCATATTAACCTTCATGGCTTCTCTCAAACCATCAACTCCACAACCAGAATTAACAAACCAAACAAAAATGAGAGTACCTTAGATTGGATTCTTATTAATAACTCAACTCCTCTACCAGACTTAACAAATCAAACAACAAAGAGAGTACCTTAGATTGGATACTTATTAATATCTCAACTCCTCTACCAGACTTAACAAATCAAACAACAAAGAGAGTACCTTAGATTGGATTCTTATTAATAACTCAACTCCTCTACCAGACTTAACAAACCAAACAATAAAGAGAGTACCTTAGATTGGATTCTTATTAATAACTCAACTCCTCTACCAGACTTAACAAACCAAACAATAAAGAGAGTACCTTAGATTGGATTCTTATTAATAACTCAACTCCTCTACCAGACTTAACAAACCAAACAATAAAGAGAGTACCTTAGATTGGATTCTTATTAATAACTCAACTCCTCTACCAGATTTAACAAATCAAACAACAAAGAGAGTACCTTAGATTGGATTCTTATTAATAACTCAACTCCTCTACCAGACTTAACAAATCATACAACAAAGAGAGTACCTTAGACTGGATACTTATTAATAACTCAACTCCTCTACCAGACTTAACAAATCAAACAACAAAGAGAGTACCTTAGACTGGATTCTTATTAATAACTCAACTCCTCTACCAGACTTAACAAATCAAACAACAAAGAGAGTACCTTAGACTGGATACTTATTAATAACTCAACTCCTCTACCAGACTTAACAAATCAAACAATAAAGAGAGTACCTTAGATTGGATTCCTATTAATAAACATCACCAAACTTATAAGGTAGGAACCTTACCTGATGATGTTAGTGGCCACTCATTGACCTACATTATCAGGCAAAATAATGATACTTCCATACCCCCCACATATAGAATTTCACGGTCCAACAAACACTTTAACCCACTTCTATTCCAAAGTGAGCTCAGTGCTTGTGACTGGAACCCTCTAAAAATGCTCCCACTTGAAGAAGCTGTTAAATATTTTAACTCTAAATTCTTAACTATCCTAGACCACCACGCTCCTAAATGTTCTACTAGAATCAAGTCCAAACCAGCCCCATGGCTCTCAAAAGAAACCAGACAAAAAATCCTACTCAGAAACAAAACTTGGTCTAGGTGGCGTGCTACCAAAAATATCTCAAATCAGCAAACATTCAGAAAGATGAGAAATACTACAAAAAAAAGCCATAATCACAGACAAAAATAACTTCTATTGTAAACTACAGCAAACCCACCAAAATAATCCACAAAGGTTTTGGACTAGTATCAATAGACTCCTTCACCCAGGGCACTCTAGTACACCAACCCCTCTAGGGGCCAATCATAATACACCCCAACAAACTGCCAGTGCCTTCAATACCTTCTTCACAGAGGCCATACAATCTCTAGCAAGTCAGCTTTCTCCAGATAGCTCAAGCCTTCCTACCTCCATTCCAAGCCCTCTTCCTACATTCCAACTACAACCCATCTCTACCTTCGTCATCTATAAACTTATCCAAAAACTTAAGCCTTGTACTCCTTCTGCTGACCAGTTACCATCTGAATACCTGCAAAAATCAGCCAAAGCGGTAGCCTATCCTATATCTATCCTTATAAACAGAACTATTAATGAGGGAACTATCCCTGACATGTGGAAAATTTCACACATTATCCCACTACATAAAGGAGGTAACTCAAATGATTATTCTAACTATCGGCCTATAGCCCTTCTATCACCCTTAGCAAAAGTCATGGAAAATGTATTCATCAGCAGCTACTAAACCATTTAATTCAACACAACATAGTAGCTAATAGCCAACATGGCTTTAGGCCATTCCATAGCACCACTACTGCCCTCTTATCCTTCACTGATTCCATTAATAGAAACCGTAATAATAATATCCTCTCATCTGCACTCTTCATTGATCTCTCAAAAGCTTTCGACATGGTAAACCACCCTCTGCTAATACGTATTCTTAAGTCCCTTTCTCTTGACACTCAGGCTGTTCAATGGTTCAATTCCTACCTCAGCAATAGTCAGCAGGCAGTGCTCTGGGAGAACAATCTTTAATCCCACTTGCCAGTCACCCTGGGAGTCCCAACAAGGCTCCATTTTAGGACCTCTCCTCTTCTCACTTTTTATCAGTGACCTATATATACATAGCAATTCCTCAAGCCACCTGCATACAATATGCAGATGATTCTACCCTCATCTGTTCAGCCACCTCCTCATCTGAACTGCAATCCTTGACTCAGAAAGTATTTAACACAGTGGAGACATGGTTCTTAAAACGTTGCCTCCTCTTGAATCCCCAAAAAAACTAAGCTTCTCCTCTTTACTCCTACCAGCAAGTCCACCCCTATAGAATTCTCAGTCATCTCTAACAACGGCACCCTCATATCCTCTGACTCTACCACCAAACTCTTAGGAATTACAACAGATAATAACCTTAACTTTGATAGCCATATTAACAACACTATAAAAACTGTAAACAGAAAAATGGGCTCCCTATACAGGATCAAATCCTTCCTAACTCCAACAGCTAGAACCACAATTGCCCACTCCCACCTAATCTCAACACTTCTTTATGCCTCACCCATATATACTAACCTGAAAAAAAATAACCTTCTCAAACTAGCCAACTCCTACAATAACATTGCCAGATTTGCCACTGGGAACCCCTTCAGAACCCACCACTGTCAGAATCTACAGCAGCTAAACTGGCTCAAACTTCAAAGCCAAGTACAACTTTCCCAACTTACCATTGCCCATAAGATCCTTAATCAACCTAATAACACTCCTATACTTTCAAACCTCAGAATCCCTTACAAAAATCTCAATACTTTACGCTCTTCTAACAAACTTCGAGTTAGCATAAGCAAATCCAACAACTTGGCAGGGGATTCTCTTTACTCTAACACTGCAGGAAAAAACTGGAACCTACTACCTAGTGAAGCTAAACAAACTGTAATATCTGTACATGTGTACAATATACAAACACAGTTCTTTTAGCATTTTGAAACTATTAATACTGTCTTCAAAATGAGGTATTACTTACTCACAAGGGCAGGTGTCACAAATGTAGAGATACGCACAATCACCAAAATTAAAAGTTTTGTCAAATGACCCGTCAGTAGCAGTGCCTAGTATGTGCAACCACCAAATGAAGCAGTCACCCAAGCAACCCGTTGAATAAAATGTTGATGTATGCACAGCACCAGAATGAAATATTTCCCAAATGACCATCCAGTCACTTTTCCTGCCATGTACATGCACCATAATGAAACATGCAGCCACTGCTTTGAATAGCACAAAAGCTGGCCAGTCAGCCCCTTGGGTCATATGCCTCGTTACCACACCATCCACCTGAAAAAAAGAAAAAAAATGAAAAAAAAACGTCTAAATGAATTAGAGACAAAATATGCAGATTCATCACCCAATCTCCCAAGACAGACCACTGCCATACCGATCACAAAGTGAAGTAGTCGGTCTGGCAAGATATATACATGCATATTACATATATATATATATATATATATATATATATATATATATATATATATATATATATATACACATACATGTGTATATGTATATATGTGCAAGTACATTATGTACATACATATATATCCATATACACATACATACACACACACACACACACACACACGCACACATATATATATATATAAAGAAAAAATCAGGGGTTTCGGAGGGTAGGTAGTTGATGAAGAATGAGAGGGTGGCTTGCAATGACACCAAGCAGAGAAAAAAACACAATTGGCTTGTGCGTTCATCAATGTGATAATGACTTCTACTTATGTGAATAACAGTGACAGCTGTTGACAGTTGTACCTGAAAAGTAATAATGACTCAGTGCTATATTGTAGCTGCACTTATTGCTAATGTGATAATGACTTGCCTTTCATTACTGCAAAGTTATGCATGCTCAGACACAAGTGATAATTTCTCCACAGAACCTGTTGAAGAGGCATTCATTATATTACCTTGTGCAGCTGTTATGTAACACAGACTCATTATTATCAGTAAGGGGAAGACCTGAGTAATTCAGTAAAATAGTATAACACTTAGATATTACTGAGCCCTTCCTCCCACCTAAATTTCACACATGACTGACAAAGCCAAGAAAAATTCCCAAAATATAAGGTAACTCCATGCTGGTAGTTGTCAGCAAGTAGTAACCTTTATCTCACTCGGGCAACTACTGAGTATAATCAGAAATGCAATAAGCCGAGCCAACTTTTCAAACCCAGGCAACCCCTTCAGTAGAATGTTGAGGTATGCACAATCACCAAAATTAAACACTTCCCCAAACTAAACGTCTGTAACATTTCCTAGTATGTACAACCACCAAGATGAAGCATTCAACCAAGCGATCCTTTCAATATAATGTCTGCACAAGCACCAGAATGAAAGATTTCCCCAAAACAACCATTCAGTAACACCTCCTGGTATGTACAAGCACCAAAATGAAACATTCAGTAACGCAACCCTAATGTGCAGGTGGAAAATTGCTGCACATTACCTGTTGAGAAGACATTCATTATATTCCTGCTACAGGTGTAATATAAGACTGAGTCTTTACCATCTGTTAGGACAAAGACCAGAGTAATTCAGTCAAAGTAGTACAGCACTTATATCTTACTGAGCATTGGATATATCATGGAACACAGTGAAGATAGTCAAAAAGGGGAGAAAATATGGGACAACAGTGATGTTAGAAAGAACTGGACGTCCCTCCAAAATGGTTGAAAAGATAAGATGAAAACTGGTTAGGGAGGCTGCCAAGAGACCTACAGAAACACTGAAGGAACTGCATGAATTTCTGGCAAGTACTGGTTGTGTACTACATGTGACTCCAATCTCCTGTATTCTCCATATGTCTGGACTATGGAGTAGGGTTGGAAGACAGAAGCCTTTTCTTACACAGAAAAACATCCAGACCCGGCTAAAATTTGCAAAACAATATATTAAGTCTCGTAAAAGCATGTGGGAAAGTATTTTATGGTCTGATGAGACCTAGGTTGAACTTTCTGGGCACAATTCCAGAAGATACGTTTGGCACAAAAACACTACTTCGCATCACCAAAAGAACACCATCCCCACGGTGAAGCATGGTGGTGGCAGTATCATGGTTTGGGGTTGCTTTGCTTCAGCTGGAGCTGAGGGTTTAGTCAAGGTGGAGGGAATTATGAACAGTTTCAAATACCAGTCAGTTTTGACCCCAAAACCTTCAGGCGTCTGCTGATGCAGGCAATGTTTGCTAATGAGGACCAATGTAAATCCACTAATCTCTGCTGTTAAGGAAGTGATGGATATAAGTAGTGCAGAGCTAAATCTATTAACCTATGTTGTCAAGGAAGTTATGGCTCTGTGGAGGACAGATGTAAATCTACTAAACTCTGCTGTTAAGGAAGTGATGGATCTAAGGAGGGCAGATATAAATCTACTAACCCCATGCAATGTGGTAGGTATGCCCCCATATCCTGCAAACTGAAATTTGCTAACTTCATGTTCATATCAACATGAAAAAGGGAGAAATGTCTGAAATCAAGCAAACTGTTGCTTGAGCACAAATAGAAACTAGACCAGCTGTGATTACAAAATGGCAAAAAATCACTGACATTTTAATCCTTGACATCTTGGGACTTGGCCACCTGGTGCTCAGTTAGTGGGCTAAAACAAAAGCAAAACAATATTTTTCTCTTTCCTCTGCTATCCCTTGTACATTGCACATCCAAACATAAGGGGCTAAAGAGATAACTGATAACCAAGTTAATGAACTAGCTTAAGAGAATCTTCTGAGCAATAAGATTCAAACCTACATGGCAGCCACATATTCCAGCAGAATACTGTGAAGGAGAAATAAAGTCAAATTGGGGAAAAGGATTAAATCCTGTTTTCTGGCAGTATAGGCGAACACTATGAGTTGAGTACATTGACATAGCTTGATTCACCAGCTGGTCACCTACTCTAGGCTCTGGGATGAACAAGGGGAAGCTTACTGGACAGGAAATCTGTGGTCTGACCTGACTCCTGTGGTGTGCTGTGAAAAACAATGAAGAAGCTGAAAGAACCCCCCCTCATATTATGATGAAAATAACACGGATATGTGATAAGGAAGGGAAAGAAGACATAAATATTAGGTAGTACAATGTCTTTTCTTGTCCTTAAGGATACAATATTTAACTAACTGATGAAAATGGATAAGGACAAAAGGTTAAGACAATGTAAAGCATAAGGAACATGATTTACATTGCAGTACACAGAAAAATAAACAAGAAAAAGGAAGGGACGATTATTGCCATCAGACTAAACTGACCCATGTGTATCCTTAGGTGATTCAAGTCATCCCTGGAAAATCATGAGCAGTGCACAAACTGGGTAATGGAGGCTTAAAAGCAGAAAACAAGATTAACATGGAGCCAGATAACAAAAGGTATAGCCTGCATTCAAGTAGGCAAATGCTGATTTAGATTAATTTTTAGGTAAATGATGGGCTTAAACATAGCATACCCCGCTAGAAACACAGTTATAGGACCTGCTGAGTACATTTTGACAGTTTGGTTTACTTATCTAGGCTTACTACTGGCTGTCCCATGCCCTCTGTTCCTACCGGGAGTTGTAGCATGGAAATAATTCTGCTATACTTTCTAGCCACTTACAATAGGGAATATGAAAATGTGAAGGCTGGTTGGGTAACTATGGCTATATACCATTGTCAGCTTTATTTATACTTAGAAAATTGTTACAACACATTTTATTTTCCCTCTTACAATAAAATTGTTGGAATTGCTTTTTAACTTACTGAGTATTAATCTTACTCGAGTTTAAATCCTATTCCTTTCATTTTAATAGTATTAGTTTAGGTTTAGAAAGAATCTAGGCAAAGAAAAAAGATGCATCAAGAGAGTAGTGCCCTTACAGACACTAATTAGTCCTGGATACACACACAGACACACAGACACACACACACACACACACAGACACACACACACAGACATACACACACACACACACACACACACACACACACAGACACACACACACACACACACACACACACACACACACACACACACACACACACACACACACACACACACACACACACAGCCCTTATAGCAAAGTATGAGCTTCAGCTTATAAAACAAGCTGCGAGAAAACAGCACATGAAACACAAGTAAAACAAAATTCTAAAAAGAAGCGTAGAACTACAAACAGCAGTTATACAGGGATTAGCTAATGTAAACGCTACTCATCACCTCGATTGGTCACATTTATAACAACCCATATCTCCCATCCTCACATGGGGGGACAGCACACATACTGAAGGATCGGGAGGGAAGTCAAAGTACCTCATATTCTCCAGCCAGTCTACTTTCTTGTAATACAGTGAGATTATCTGGTTTGCTTGCCTGCAGGACAACCCATAACTCCCATCCTCACTGAGCGCCACCATCATTTACTCCCAACCATCAATGAAAAATCTTGCAACCGATGTTTCTTTCAGAGGAATGGCACACATACTGAAGGATCAGGAGGACGGAATGTAATAATAATAATATAGCTCTATTTTCTTACCGTAGTTCTTCTGCCAATATGAATTACATGGGAACTCCTTGTAGCAACTGCCTCTCTGGTGATCTGTGCAATCCGTGAGTGCCCAATAAAGAAGAGGGATCCAGTACCAGGTAAAATCTCCAAATATAAGCAAAAAGAAAGGAAATACCTGCCGCTCGACCCTCTATTTATTTGGAGAAATCAATACAAAATTAGGCTGGGGGTGGAGGTGTTATGCAAGTGGTAGCTTGGATTGCAAGCATCTGATTGGCTGCCACCACTTGCTTTATCAACAACTTTTCCAGAGGATTTTCTACGAAAAGTTTAATGTGACCTTAATGTAAAAACATGCTGAATCGTAACTACATAGGATAAATTACAAGATGTTATGTGATCCTATCTCGCCTACATTCTGACTGATGGGTTCGGAGCCGATCCCTCGGCTCCGACTCGGCACGCTTATGCCAAAGAGCGAAGTCTCTTATTGGCTGAGCTTACTATATCCCAGGATGCACCACTACCAGTCCCCCAGATCTCGTTTGCCGCTAATCTGCGAAGACGTGGTCTCGAGCTGGCTGAGCTGAGTAGTAATTTTACTAACTTTTTTCTGTCAGAATTTTGCTGTTCTTGTCATAAAAAGCTGTTTTAACGGCTATACTTCACTTTTGTGTGTGTTTGGAGTTTGTGAAAAGACTTTGTTGTGTGATTGGGTTGAGTTTGATTTGGGCCTCCTTCATCTTAGGGCCTTCCCGGTCAGTCAACCCTCCTTAAACCTTACAGGGTTTCAAAGTACCCTTACTAATTTGTGATGCTTTCTTTACCTAAGCTACAACTGTAAACCTATTATTAGGTAGTGTCAGTAAACAGAAAGTCAGTGGAAGTGTATTTTCTGTCAGGGTTACTGATTTTTTTGCCATAATGTCTCAGAATCCTAGGCCTTCGGGCTTTAAAAAATGCACCAAATGCAATTTCAAAATGTCTATCACAGACGATCACTCGCTCTGTGTGTATTGTTTGGGTGCAAAACATTTACAAGAGTCATGCAGTGTGTGTCACGCTTTTTCCTCAAGGGTCCTCCAGGAGAGGAAAAATAAACTCATTCTTAAAGGGTTGATAAAACCTTCCTTTGAAGAAGCATTGGCATCCTCTCCTTCTCCGGCTAAAAAGAAAAGGGCGTCGGCTCCGACCAGTCCGTCGGATCCGACCGCCAAAAGACATAGGCAGGCTTCTCCTTCGGCTCCAAGGACTTCGGAGCCGAGGGCGGAACGGTCTGCCTCGATGCCACCAGTCTCGACTCCTCTGGCTTCGGAGCTGATGGCTGGGGCATCGAGAGGCGGGTCACCTTCGTCGGCTCCACTGGTCTCGGAGCCGACAAGGGTTGCCCGCTCAGACACTTCCTCCTCGGCGCCGAAGTCCACCTCGGCACCGATGGAATCTAGTGTGGGTATTCCTTCGGCGCCGATAGTCATCGGGTCGCCTCGGAGCTGGTCCCCTAGCCCTTTGGGGCCGTTGGAGAGGCCATCTCGAACCCGTTCAATATCCTCTCGGTCTTCGAGGATGTCGGATTCAGATATAGACAGGGTGCTCCAAAGACTGTTCCAGTCCCCAGTCTTTCAAAAATTTGTTTCGGCTCTGACCCAGTTGGCTTCGGAGCCGATAGCCCAGGCCCATCCCATTGCTATTCCTCCTCCGACCGCTTCGGCTCCGTCGGAGCAGGTGCTGTTGGAGCCGGTGGAGATCTTAGGGTCGGCTCCGACCCTTACTCCAACCCTGGCCTTCGGGTCCGAGTTTGGTACACGGACTTCTTCGGCTGGACCTGGGGGTGATGTTTCGGGACCTATGCTTTCGGTTCTGAGCCTCCCCCTCGGTGCTTCGGCTGCGGGACTTCCGTCGGCTATCATGGCTCGGGGACCGGACACTCCCAGGATGCTGGGGTCCGGCTTTCAGAGCTATGAGGAGTGCCTTGGCCAAGTCTTCTTGCCATCTCTCCGGCTTTACCGGCACCTTCCCTGGGCGTGGAGACTGGGTCTTTGGCAGTTCCCTGTCCGTAGGCAGCGGAGCCCCTGGGCCGGAGGTTACCCCATTGGGGTTCCCTCCTCCTGAGGGTTCTTGGAGTTGTCTTCGGAGGAACCCCAAGGAAGAGATCGTGCAAGAGGAAGCACGTGGACTCCCCGAGTCTATTACATCGGACACTGATCTTGATGATGCAGAGGGGTCCCAAGTCGTCCTCGGATGATGTCTCATTTGCAGACATCTTAGAGATCCTCAAACAACGAGGCGGCTGGATATCCAAACCCCCTCTGCTGATGAGTCAGTGCTCCTCAAGGCCTTTGGGGCTCAGCCCTCCGCCTCCTGGGTGTCTCCGCCCTTGACGATCTTCTGGATTTAGTTTGTCGAAGGCGTGGGAACATCCAGATACCGTGGAACCAGTCCTTCTCGTCCTAATAAATTTTTGTCTGCCTCCCGAGAAGGAGTTCCTCACTAAAGGCGTGGCTGTAGATGCCATGGTGGTGGCATCTGCTACACAACAGGACGTGGCAGAGGCTTCAACGTCCGTCCATCCTCCTAATAAGGAGTCTAGGAGCATGGACAGGTACGGAAGCGCACCCTGACTTCAGCGGCCTTTACTTTAAGGTCTCTGAATTATTTGGCACATTTTACCAGGCTTCAGAGGGATCTGGTCAAGGAGCTGTCAGATTCCCTCTCTGGTAACCTACCTGAGCAGCTAGCCCAGTCGGTTAGCTCTCAGTTGGCTATCCTTACGTCAATTTCTAACTCGTCCATGAGGCTCATTTCCTATGCGACCGAAGGGGGTAGAGCGGCAGGCACAGGCGTGGCTCACGGAGACAAGCCTGGCTCCGCTTGTGTCAGTTCTATGGAGGCCTTCAAGTCTTCCTTCACGACGCTCCCTTTGGTGGGTCCTCTTTGTTTGGACCTAAGGTTAAAGACACCCTTACCCACTGTGAGCAAGAGGGAAAAACTTTATCTGCCGTAGGTGCCCGTTATTCCACTCCCTTTCGGCCTTATCCCAAGGCTAAAGGAGGGGGGAAGATGTGGTTCCGTAAATCACGTAAGTTTTTCCCCCAACAGCAGGAAGATTCCCCTTCCAGAGGCAGAGGACGGGGAAATTTTTCTGGGAGACGCCGTCCCAGAGGCGGCAGAGGGCCCCGCAATTCTGGAGACCGCGAGTCCTTTCGTGGCTCTTCAGCCTCCCACACATCATGAGGGATTGCCCGGCTGTGCTGCTCCGGAGCCAGTCGGGTGTCGTTTTGCCAAGCATCTAAAAGCCTGGGAGTCAATCACTCAGGACAGATGGGTGCTTTGGATCATTGCCGGAGGTTACACCATCCCATTCACATACTCACCCCCACCGTCCAAAAAAATCCCGGACCCACCACCCAGTCAAAGGGAAATTGCAGCCGCAGAAGCTTTAAAGCTGCTAGAAAAAGGAGTCATCCAACCGGTCCCCACAGACCAGATCGGATCCGGAAATTACTCCAGGTTCTTTTTAGTGCCAAAAAAGACAGGGGACCTGAGACCAATATTGGATCTCAGCAGACTGAACCAATCCATCACGAAATCCAAATTCCGAATGGTCACGTTACAGTCCATTCTCCCATTGTTGGAGAAGGATGTTTGGATGTGCTCCATAGACCTCAAGGACGCCTATTATCACATACCGATACATCAGGCGTCCAGGAGGTATCTGCGCTTCAGCCTGGGAGTCAGTCATTACCAATTTTGTGCACTGCCCTTTGGTCTCACCACAGCCCCAGGGTGTTCACCAAGTGTTTGGCAGTAGTGACTGCTCACCTGAGGATTCTTGGATTCCAAGTGTTTCCCTATCTGGACGACTGGCTCCTGACTGCCACCACCAGGCATCTACTAATGGACAACCTCAAAGCCACCATCTCCCTGGGTGCTACCCTGGGGATTACATTCAATTGGTCAAAGTCTGTCTTGCTGCCCTCTCAGCGCATAAGGTTCATAGGAGCAGAGATAGACTCAAAATTGATGCGCGTTTTTCTTCCTGCCGAAAGGATCCAAACTTTACAGGGCCAAGTTCAAGCTCTGATTTCAAGATCCAAAGCCCTAGCCAGGATGGTTCTACAAGTTTTAGGTTCAATGTCTGCCACGGTTCTTTTAGTTCCTCTGGCAAGATTGCACATGAGGATTCTTCAGTGGCTATTGTCAACTCAATGGTCCTTTCAGGACCTTCCCTCAATCATCCCATCATGATTACAGAAACATGCAAACGGGACCTTCGCTGGTGGCTTCAGACATCCAATCTAAATCAAGGAAGTCCTTTGTTATTCCTCTCCAGTGGTCACCCTGACGACAGATGCCTCCCAGACAGGGTGGGGGCATTGTCTGGGCAGGTTAGTTCAGGGATCGTGGCTTCCAGGCGAAACTCTTCTCCACATCAATGTATTGGAGATGAGGGCGGTACTTCTATCCCTACAGGCCTTACACAGGTTTCTCCCTCAGGGCATAATCGCCATCCACACAGACAACATGTCGGTGGTCTGGTACCTAAACAAGCAAGGAGGGACCAGATCTTACCCCCTTTGCAGAGAGGCCATGAGGGTGTGGGAATGGGCGGTAGCTACCAGCCGTTTCTTGGTAGCGACCCACATTCCAGGGAAATCGAATATACTGGCAGACAGATTAAGCAGGACAATTCTCTCTCCTCACGAGTGGTCCTTAAACAAAACAGTAGCAGATCAGGTTTTCTGGAGATGGGGGACGCCGTGCTGCGACCTATTTGCAACCCCACTAAACACCAAGTGCAAAAGGTTCTTCTCCTTGACTCCACATCAGGGAGTACCAGCTATGGATGCTCTAGCACAACCTTGGCCAACAGGGCTACTTTATGCCTTTCCTCCGATCCCACTTCTCTCCAAAGTCATTCAAAAAGCTTCTCAATTGGGGTCCGCAATGATACTGATTGCCCCATACTGGCCTCGTCAGGTATGGTTTCCTTACCTGAAGAAACATGCGGTGGACGATCCGTGGACTTTAGACCTAATTCCAGACCTGCTAATTCATCAGTCGGGACAACAGCATCAGTCCCTTCGATCCTTGAAGTTGACAGCTTGGCTCCTCCGCTTCCGACTTTAGTTAGAAGTCACACATTAGACCCGGAAGTTATTCACATTTTATCTTCGGCCCACAAACCCACCACTAAGAAATTGTACCTCAGTAAGTGGAAGAGGTTTGCTATCTGGGCTCAACTCAGGGGCTTAGACCCTATCACTGCTCCTATCCCAGAGGTTTTGAAATTCTTAACATCCCTGTTTAATCAAGGATCTTCTGTCTCTACTATTAAAGTCCAACTAGCGGCTATCTCTAAATTTCACGAGTCCATGGATCCTCCATTGATGAGCAGCAGACTATGCAAAACTTTCATTAAAGGTGCGGGTCTGTTAAGACCCCCAGTTTTTCATCCTGCGCCTCCGTGGGATCTAGATTTAGTGCTTCGTGCATTGACATCTTCCCCTTTCGAACCGGCTGCTACATGTGAGTTAAAATATCTGTCTTGGAAAACTGCCTTCTTAGTTGCAATTACTTCTGCAAGAAGAGTTTCAGAGCTTCAAGCCCTGTCTATTAAACCACCGTACTTGATTTTCCACAAGGATAGAGTATCACTTAGGCCTAATCCATCCTTTGTCCCAAAGGTCTGTTCTAATCTCTGCCTCCAACAGTCTCTAGAGCTACCAGTTTTCTTCCCAAAATTCTCCAATGAAGCAGAATACACTCTCCATAAATTGGATGTTCACAGGCAATTACGCTTCTATTTAGACAGGACTCAGCAACTTCGTAAGTCAGACCAGTTGTTTGTGTCCTTCTCAGACAATAAATTGGGTAAAACCATCACAAAAGCTACTATCTCCAAATGGATTAGAGATTGCATAACTCAGGCTTATTCTTCTTCGAATAAACAACTTACAACATCTATCAAAGCTCACTCTACCAGAACTATGGCTACTTCTATAGCTTTTCATTCCAAGCTCGCTATATCGGAGATTTGTGCTGCGGCTACTTGGTCCAATCCGCACACTTTCATTTCCCACTACAAATTGGATGTGGCATCTAAAGGACGAGCATCATTTGGTTCCACGGTACTCAGGAGTGTTTTCCAGTGAGCCACCCAGGATTCAGGTGCTAGGGACGCTGTCCCATCAGTCAGAATGTAGGCGAGATAGGATCACATAACATCTTTTAGTTATGTACTCACCATAACTTCAGATGTTTGGGATCCATCTACTACATTCCTAATACCCACCCTCCTTCCCCCTGCCTTGGAGATCAGAAGAGATTGAACGGTTTTGAGTTCTACTGTTTTATCTTGTTTCATCTGACGATGTTATATAATCAGTGCGTGCATGTGTGCATGTATGCGGACAAACTAGATCTGGGGGACTGGTAGTGGTGCATCCTGGGATATAGTAAGCTCAGCCAATAAGAGACTTCGCTCTTTGGCATAAGCGTGCCGAGTCGGAGCCGAGGGATCGGCTCCGAACCCATCAGTCAGAACGTAGGCGAGATGGATCCCAAACATCTGAAGTTATGGTGAGTACATAACTAAAAGTTCAGTTACAATTTCAACGTGTTTTACATTAAGATCAACTGCAAATCAGCACTACTGTTTCTCGCCCTTGTGAAAGACACTCGGGGGTAACAGCTTGCAATTCATATCTTCTCATGGCGCGCTCGGATGTAAGCACAAAGGCGCCATGAGAAGGTCATGATATACCTGACATTGTGATTCTTAATTCCCATTACTGAATCAACCAAACTTAACATGATGTTGACACTACATGTGATTCCCCAAATCCGCTGCCAGCTGTGTGACAGTAATGCAAAATATATTGTGAAGGTGGCAAAGCTTCAACACCCTAGTGCAGAACAAGACACCCTGTAACTCCCAGTTGTAAATAAATTTGGGGTTACCAAACCTCAGATTAAGTTATCTGCAATCCAGCAATTTACCTTAAACATACATAATCAGGGTAAAAACCCACTGCAGAATTGCAGTGTAACATGAAACCATTTATACAGAAAGGCAA
Organism: Protopterus annectens; assembly: GCF_019279795.1. Taxonomy (NCBI): domain Eukaryota; kingdom Metazoa; phylum Chordata; order Ceratodontiformes; family Protopteridae; genus Protopterus; species Protopterus annectens. Next base: position 156,028,816 of record NC_056739.1, read on the forward strand.
CTGGGAAAACAGTTACAGTTTGATTTAAAACTAACAGTACAGGGGCAGTCATGGGGTAAATTTTCTGTTTCTCATCTGCAGATGTAAGTTGCACTTGAATATAGACAGGAATGAACTTTGTTTTATGTGGCTGGGGAGCCCGTTCCACAGGAGTAGTATCCTCTGCGAGGTATATTGTTTTATATTTTGAGTTGGCAGAATTATCCAGTAGCAGGTTATACTCTATAACCACATGATCACTACCCATCAAAGGTGATAAAACCTGTCATGAAGTTGCAATCATCTACTTAGGAACACAAACAATATCCAGTATGTTCTGTTCCCTGGTAGGTTTGTTTAAAATCCACAACAGTTGTTGCTCCTGAACATATGTTGTAAATAATTTCCTTACTAATGTTGATGAATCAATATTATTCCAGTCTGTTTCTGGTAAATTTAAGTCCCCAGTTATTTTGATTTTCCCTCCTTTGTTTCATGCAAAGAATGTACGAATTCCACTAGGTAATTAGCACTTGACTTTAGTGATCTATATACGCTAACAATTGTAATGTGTTCTAGGGGTGTCTTTAATGTCACAGTTACACAATCAACAATATTGGTGTTATCATCAAATATGAAATACTCACAGGTCTTATAACAATATTTAATCCCTTTTTCATTTTTTTAAAATGTCCTTTACAGAAAAACATTTATACCCTGACATAACTGATTTAAAATCATTTTCTTTAACCATTTTCCTAAATGATAGCGACATCAATATTATGTTAAGGCAGCAAATTTTCAAATACAAATTTTTACTACTAATGAATCAAAAATGGAAATTTGAGTTGGTAAAAGTCCTGTCTTTTTTTAAAACTAGAAATACCTTTACTAAATTATCACTTATGACATAGGCAAGCATACATTTATCTAAATGAAAAAAAAACATATTGACATAATCTTAGTTGCAAGCATTATACATTGCAAACCATATTGACATAATTTTAGTTTCAAACATTATATGTGAAGTTGTTGTATCTCGCCGTTCATTCTTACAGATGGGTTTGGAGCTGATCCTCGCACTCCAAGTCGGCCTACTACAAAGCTCGAGGTCTTCAGACAGCTCAAGGCCAAGTTCCTATCCCATGATGCACTTTGAGTTACCTCAGATCTAGTTTGCCGCTGCAATAGATCAGAGGTTCCTTGCACAGCTCGGGTCAGTATAATTCTTTTCTGATATTATCTAGCAAAACTGTTATTTCTAAAAATATTTAGAGTTAGTCTTTAATAGTCTTAAATAGTTATAGGTTTTTAGCTTGTTAGTAGATATATTCCTTTTCTTTTTGGCCTCGTTTTTTCTATAGGCCTTTAATATTCCCTTCCCCTTTGGTGTGCCTTTACAATATTATATAGCTTGTAGCTAAATAAGTAGTTAGTGAGTGTGTGTGTGTTTTTGAATAGTTTAGTCAGTACATTGTTATTCAGACCATTTGTTATTTAGGGCTTATTTTGCTAATTTAGCTTTACTAGTTTAACTTTGCTAATTGTTTGGGTGTGTCTAGTCTCTTTAAAGTACAGTACTTTGTTTTTTGGATACTGTATACTTGATTATGACTGACCAGGATAAAGATAAGCATCCTATGTCAGGATTTAAAAAGTGTCCAAAATGTAGACAGAAGATGTCTGTGACAGATAGTTATGTTAACTGCGTGAATTGTCTTGGAGCCTTGCACTTACAAGAAAGCTGCTCCATTTGTCATTCTTTTTCATTCAGAGTTCTTCAGGAGCAAAACAGAAAATTCATAGATAGAGGACTTCTGAAACCATCTTTTCAGGAAGCTTTGAGTAACCAGGGTACATCTAGTAAGTCTTCAAAGTCTTCTAAGGTTTCTTCTTCGGAAGTAAAAAAAAATCTAAGAAACCGTCGACATCAGCTCCACAGCCCTCGGAGCCAAGCATCCTGTCTTTTCGGAGCCGGTGCCCAGTCCTAGAACCGGTGTCCAAAGTACTAAAGTCACGAATTCTGCAGTCAGTGCCCCCATCCATTCATTCATCTCAGTCCTCGATCAGCCTGTCCGATTTGGATGTGGATCATGTGGTGCAGACATTGCTACAGTCAATGGCATTTGCTAAATTTTTGTCGGCTCCAACCCAGGTGGTTTTGGAGCCTAAAATTGTAATGCCATCAACTTCTTTTCCTCCTCCAAGCCATACCGGTCCTTCGGAGCCAGAGGAGTTGGACCTGATGATTGTTGAGCCTTTGGAGCTGATGCGTGTTCCAGTGCCATCGGTTCCATTTACTTGGACTTTCTCAGTGCCTATCAACGAGTCTAGGAGCTGACTAGGAGCTAACACTCTCCTGTCAGGTCCAGGGAGGATAGTCGGACCAACCTGTTGGTTCCAACTTTGCCTCTCGGGGCCTCAGCTCGGATGAGTTCGTCTCCCACTTCTGGTTTGTGCTGGTGCCAAGGGGATCAGTGGTTTCTTCAGATCCAGCAGTCCCTTCTCATCAGAGCAGAGGTGCCTTCGAAGCCATGAGGAGAGTGATTTCTCCTAAGACATCTACAACTTCAGGTCCAACTACCTCCTCCCCAAAAGCGCCTGTGTCTACTCGTGCTTCACAGATCCTTTCTAAGCGTAGAGACCCTGAGCCTCAGGAAGCCCCATTGGGTGGCCCCTGCTCTTCTGAGACCTCACCAGAAATTCCCACTGATGAGGTTCCCAGGAAGAGAATCTGTAAGAGGAAGCACCTAGACTCCCCACAGGAGTCTCTCAGATCCGATACTGACTTAGATGAATCAGAAGGGTCTCCACGGTCCCCCTCTGAGGATATCTCATTTGCTGAGATATTAGAAATCCTTAGGCAGAGGGGTGGCTGGTAGTCCATCAACCCTACTGAAGATGAATTGGTTCTCCTGAAGGCTTTTGGGACTCAACCCTCCACCTCTTGGATGTCTCCGCCTTTCGATGAGCTCATTGAGCTGATCTCACGAAAGGTGTGGGAGTCTCCTGACACCATGAAGCTTCTCCCTAGGAGGCTTAATAAATTTATTTCTGCCCCCAGGAAAAGTATTTCCTCACCAAGGGAGTGCCAGTTGATGCCATGGTGGTAGCGGCAGCCACAAAAAAGGAGATGTCAGAAACCTCTTCCTCTATCCATCCTCCTAACAGAGACTCTACGATCATGGATAGATACGGGAAGCGCACATACAGTTCAGCGACTTTTGCCATGGGTTCACTGAACTATCTCACTCATTTTACGAGACTACAAAGAGACCTCCTAAAAGAGCTTGGAGATACTCTTCAGGGTACAGTAGCTGCAGACAAAGTCACCTTTCAGCTTGCTACCCTCAATTCCATAGTGAACTCGTCCATGCGTCTCATCTCTTATGCAGCTGATGGAATGAGTAGGGCAGCAGGTACAGGAATTGCTCTCAGGAGACATTCCTGGATGTGCTTGTGTTCCTTCGCAGAGCCCTTTAAGTCATCCTTTGTCAACACCCCCGTTGATGGCTCGTCCCTTTTCGGGCCCAAAGTTAAGGAAACTTTGACCAGGTGTGAGCAGGAAGGAAGGACTCTGTCTGCCATCAGAATCAATTTTTCCACCCATACCAGACCCTACCCCAAGGGTCAAAAGGGAGGAAAGATGTGGTTCTGAAAAGCCCAAGGAGTCTTTCTGGACACACGTGATGAGCCCCCCCTCCAGGGGCAGAGAGGGTCCGCAAAAACCAGGGCGACAGAGACCAGTTCTTTGGGAAGCCCTACCAGTGCTCCTGAAAGGAGGCCTGACTGTCCTGCTCTGGAGGCAGTTGGGGATCACTTATCTTTGTATCCAGATGCCTGCCTCAAAATAAAAAAAGACAACTGGGTACAAAGTATAGTTTCCAGAGGATATTTCATTCCTTTCACCACTCCCCCTCCATTGACAACAAAAGTCCCGGACATTCCACCCAGGAACAAGCAACAGTAGAGGTCTAAACGTTGCTAAGAAAAAGAGTCAGCCAACCAGTCCCAGCAGACCAGACAGGATCTGGAACTTCCTCAAGATTCTTTTTAGTTCCAAAAAAGACATGGGACTGGAGACCTATTTTGGACCTCAGCAGACTAAACAGATCTGTCAAGAAAGAGAAGTTCCGGATGGTCACGCTTCAGTTGATACTTCCCTTTTTAGGGAAAGACAATTGGATGTACTCGATAGGTCTACAGTGATGTGTACTACCATATAAAAATGGCCAGACCATCCAGGGAATCATCTGCGCTTCTGGCTGGGAACCAATTGTTACCAGTTTCGAGCCCTGCCCTTTGGTCTCACTACAGACCCCAGAGTGTTCACCAAATGTATGGCAGTGGTCGCGGCTCACCTGAGGCGTTTAGGGTTCCAGGCGTTTCCGTACTTAGACAATTGGCTCCTCACCGCCACCACCAGGCATCAGCTAATACAAGCCAGCGACACCACTGTTACTCTCTGCAATCATCTGGGCATTACAATAAATTCAGAAAAATCTGCCTCGTCGCCATCGCAACATATTGTTTTTATCGGAGCAGAATTGGACACCACTACCACCGCTCTAAAACTTCCAGCAGAAAGAGTTTTACTACTTCATCAGCATGTCCACAACATCATATCCAAAGACAAGGCTTGAGCATGAGAAGTGCTAAAGTTCTTAGGCATGATGGCAGCTGCAATATTAGCTATACCTTTGGGTCGCATGCACATGCGGGTTCTACAATGGCTGTTATTCACTCAGTGGTCTTACCAAGAGCTCCCAATGTTTTATCTCATAATTATCACAAACACATGTAAAAAGGATCTTCAGTGGGGGCTGACCTCTCTTCATGTGATGATAGGTCGTCCTTTTATCCTGCCCTCACCAGCAGACACAGTGACCACAGATGCTTCCCTGATAGGGTGGGGGGGGGGGCATTTTCAGGGAAGAACAGCCCAAGGCACATGGACCGAACAGAAGATACATCTGCATATCAATGTACTGGAGATGAGAGCTCTACTTTTGGCATTGCAGTACTTCCGGGACTCCCTCCCTCTGGGGACTATTGTGATTCAGACAGACAACATGTCAGTGGTGTGGTACTTGAACAAACAAGGAGGAACCAGGTCCTATCCCCTTTGTCGCGAGGCCCTAAGAGTATAGCAGTGGGCTGCATCCACCCAGCACTTTCTTATAGCAATGCACATCCCAGGGAAATCTAACATGATAGCAGACAAATTGAGCAGGGCAATTTTGTTGCCTCACAAGTGGTCCCTCAAAAAAGAGATAGCAGAGAGAATATTCTACAGGTAGGACCAGCCTTGCTGCGACCTTTTTGCCAACCACATGAACACAAAATGCAGAAGCTACTTTGCCCTGATTCCCCCTCCGGGAGAAGCCCCAAGGGACGCACTCGTACACGATTGACCTCTGGGTCTCCTCTATGCATTCCCAGGAATTCCCTTGATACCCAAAGTATTGCAGAAAGCAAAAGCCCTGGGAAGGACCATCATTCTAATAGCCCCTCATTGGCCTCGTCAGATTTAGTTCCCCTTCATTTGACTTCATCTGTTGGAAGAGCCTTGGATTCTGGAACCAGTTCCAGATCTTCTGACGCATTCGTCGAGGGCTCTTCATCCCTCTCTTCAGTACCTGAAATTGACAGCTTGGCTGCTCCAATTCCCAACATAGCCAGGTTCCATAACCTCTCAAATGAAATGCAGCATATATTGATATCTTCTCATAAGTCCTCTACTAGGAAGCTATGCCTTAGCAAATGGAGAAGATTTTCTATATGGGCTTCTCAAAATAATATTGATCCTGCCAAGACCCATTTCCTCCATATTAGAGTTTTTGACTATGCTTTTCAATAAAGGAGCTGCAGCAGCAACAGTTCAAGTACAGTGTGTCATCATCTCTAATTTTCACCGTGGCTTTGAAGGATTGAACATAATGTCACACAAACTATCTAAAGCCTTTCTCAAAGGGACCTTTCATCTCAGACTACCAGTGAAATCCCCTTACACCGCATAGAACCTAAATTGTATGCTTTCATGCATTATTCTCCCACCTTTCCAACCAGCTTCCTCATGTGATTTGAAATATTTGTCATGGATGACTATCTTTTTAGTAGCCATCATTTCTGCCCGTAGAGTTTCAGAGCTACAGGGCTTGTCCATAAAGCCTCCTTATTTGATTTTCCATGCTGACAGAGTGTTCTTGTGAACAAATCCTTCATTTTTACCTAAATTTTGTACTGAAGCTAACCTGAACCAGATCATAGAGTTTCCAGTGTTGTTCCCCAAACACACCAACAACTTGAAATATATGCAGCACAAACTTGATGTTCATAGACAACTCAGATTTTACCTGGATAAAACAAAAAACGTCAGAAAATTGGAACAACTTTTCGTCTCCTTTTCAGATTCTAGGAAAGGTATGCCAATGGCAAAAACAACACTATCTAGATGGCTATCTGATTGTATTACCTACACTTATTCAGCTGCCAACTTACCCTTACACCATAAAATTAAGGCTCATTCTACCAGAGCAGTGTCCACATCTTCTGCCTTTTCTTCTATGCTTCCTATAGACAACATTTGTGCAGCAGCCACTTGGTCAAAACCTCATACCTTTATCACTCATTACAAAGTTGACAAGGCCTCCAGGCACAGGGCCTCCTTTGGTTCTACTGTCCTGAAAAACATACTCCCGTGAGCCACCCGAGAAAGATGGCGCTTAGGATGCTACCCATCTGTAAGAATGAATGGCGAGATAGAACAACTTCACATAAAGAAGTTATGTACTCACCATAACATTCCATGTGAGTTGTTCATCTCGCCTTCATTCTTACTTCCCACCATCCTACCCCCTCCAGGGTTTTTCGTGGACCGAGATACTAGTTTTATCCTGGTTGCTCAGTCTTTCTATGGGTTTTCTCCTAAAGAGTGATAGAATGGCACATGGTATTATTAAAGGTTCATAGATAGGTACTAGGCTATTTGCCCTAGGGCCTATATACGCCTAGCCAAAAAGGTACCCTGGCTTTCGCCACCCAAGAAAATTATTTTCCTGTGCCCCTGTCGAGCAGAGCCACAGAAGTGATCCCTGGGGGGAATTTCCTATTTCCCATCCAATCATCAAGAGTTTTCTTGAAGAGTGCTAATGAGGAGCTCTGTTTGACATAGATAGGTAGTCTGTTCCAGAGTATGGGAAGTCTCTAGGACAGGAATCTATCCCTCCAACATGTTCCGTTTATTGTGGTGACAAGGTTTAGGTCCTTAGAGCATGTAGTTTGGAGGGATTGGGATTTCTTTAAGTGGAGCATGTCCAACAGCTCTGGGTTTGACATAGCTTTGTATGTTATGCAGAGATCGCCTCTGAGTAGGTGATATGCGATAGAGTAAAGCTGGAGTTTTCTGAGATGGTCTGCGGAGGGCATCTGTTTGAGGCCTGTAATCCTCTTTGTGAGATATTTCTGTGGCCTTTCCAGTTGTTGTAGATGTCTTGTGAGGTACATACCAAAAGGGAAGTTGTACTCTATAATGGGTCTAATGAGTGACGAGTAGAGGGGAACAATGACCTCTTTTTTCCTGGATGAGAAACCTTTTGTGATGAGGTGTGCCACATAGAAGGATTTCCTGACTACTGTGGTGATGTGATTATCAAAGGAGAGACTACTGTCCACCTGTGTCCCAAGGTCTCTTATCACACTTTCGGGGTTAAGTAGACTACCACCTGTGTCGTAACTCATGGGTACAGAGTTTTTACCAAAGGGTAAGACAATGCACTTTTTGGCATTGAGCTTGAGGCCATTGCTTTGATACCAGGCATCTGTCTCCGTGAGGCCCTTTTGTAGGATGTCCACATCGTTAGGAGTTTCGATTATGGCTCCTAGTTTGTAGTCATCTACGAACTTCGTTAGCCAATGACCTTCTGTGTTAGCCTGTACTTCAGAAAAGTAGATAGCAAACAGAAGAGGAGCCAGGACTGAACCCTTTGGTGCTCCACTTGTCATTGGTCTGAAGTCGGATTTGGAGTCTGCTACTTTCACAGTGGGGGTTCTGTCAATGAGCCATTTGGCAACCCATCTTGTCACATAGGGATTTATACCTAGTTTATTGAGTTTATCTATAATTCCAGAATGGGGGATGGTGTCAAAAGCCTTGGCGAGATCCAGATAGACTGCGTGAACCCCGTCTACGGCTTTGGTGACTGCTTAAAAGAAGTCAGTCAAGTTTAGGAGACATGATCTGCCTTTTACAAATCCGAACTGGGTGGGGTCCAGAGTTTGGAGATTACCAATGTCTTTGTTTATAAGATCCATGATGATACGTTCCATGGCCTTGCAGACCAGGCTTGTTAGGCAAATGGGGCAGTAGTTCCCAGGGTCCGTGGTGGCTCCCCCTTTGTTGAGTAGCATAACCGTCACTGTGCGCCATTCAGTGGGCACAAAGCCTGAGGTGAGGCTATGATTGAACATGGTGCTTATGTGGGGGTGCCAGTTCATTCTGCAGTTTGTGTAGAACACAGCCTGGGATGTTTTCAGGTCCCATGGATGCTGTGTTCTTGGCTTTGGAGAATGTGTTTTTTACCTGTGCAGCCGTGATTATAGGAACTTTGCATTTTTCCGGTATCGAGATGGGCTCTTTGGGGGGTGAGAGGGGGGTAAAGTTAGAACTGAACCTATCTGCCACGATGTTGGCAATATCAGTTGTTTCATAGGTTCATAGGTTCATACTAGGCTATCTGCCCTGGTGCATTTATAAGCCTAGCCCAATTGTGTTTGGTTTACGCCACCCCTTGATTTGAGTATACTGTGCCCTTTTTAAAGTTTAGTTTACTGTGCCTCTGTCTAATAGTGACATGGAAGTAATCCCTGGGACAAACCTACGATCCCCCATCCACTCATCAAGATTTTTCTTGAAGAGAGTCAGTGAGGTGCTTTGCCTAATATGAATTGGAATTCTATTCCAGAGCAAAGGGAGTCTCTGGGTTATGAATCTGTCCCTCCAGCATGTTCTATTTATTTCTGTGCTGAGGTTCAAGTTCCTCAAGCGCGTGGCTCTAAGGGATTTAGATTTTCTGAGGTGGAGCATGTCCATTAATTCTGGGTTGGACATAGATTTATATGTCAGGCATAGATCGCATCGAAGTAGGCGGTATGCAACTGAGTAGAGCTGGAGTTTTTTTAACCAAGCAGCATATGGCATCTGTTTGAGTCCCTTGATCCTCCTGGTGAGGTACTTTTGGGGTCTTTCTAATTGCTGTAGGTTTCGGGTAAGGTACATCCCAAAGGGGGCATTGTATTCTATGATGGGCCTGATGAGGGATGAATAAAGGGGCACGATTACCTCTCTTGATCTAGATGTGAATCCTTTCATGATGAGGTGGGCTATGTAGAAGGTCTTTCTAACCACTTTGGCAATGTGGTTGTCAAAGGAGAGATTGCTATCAACTTGGGTCCCCAGATCCCTAATTACTTTCTCTGTACTTAATGGGTTACCACCTATGTGGTAATTTGTGGGCACATTGTTTTTGCCAAAGGGTATGACTATACACTTTTTAGCATTTAGCTTTAGACCATGGCTCTGGCACCAGTTATCCGTCTCTGTGAGACCTTTTTGAAGGATGTTTGTGTCAGCTGGAGAGTCGATTATGGCGCCCAGTTTGCAGTCATCTGCAAACTTGGTGAGCCATAGTCCTCCCACGTCGGCCTGTACCTCAGAAAAGTAAATACCGAACAAGAGAGGTCCCAGGACAGAACCTTGTGGGACGCCACTTGTGACTGGTTTCGGGTCTGTCATGGCTCCAGCAACTCTGACTCTGTGGGTTCTGTCTTTGAGCCAGTTTGCAACCCATCTTGTGACATAGGGGTTTATATTTAGGCTGGATAGCTTATCTATGATGCCCGAGTGGGGTATTGTGTAAAATGCCTTTGTGAGGTCCAGATAGGCTGTGTGGACTACCTTCCCTTCATCTATGGCCTTGGTCACTGTTTCGAAGAAGTCGACCAGGTTCAAAAGGCAGGATCTGCCCTTGACAAAGCCAAATTGGGTAGGATCTAGTGTCTGTAGGTCCCAGTGTCTTTGTTTATGAGTTCCATGATGATCCTCTCCATAGCCTTGCAGACCAGGCTAGTCAGGCTTATGGGGCGATAGTTTCCAGGGTCCGCAAAGGCGCCACCTTTGTGGAGTGGGACCACTGTTGCTGTACGCCATTCTTTGGGCACATATCCTGTAGTAAGGCTGAGATTGTACAGCAGTTTTATTTGAGGGATTAGTTCTTCTTGGAGTTCATGTAGGACACAACCCGGGACGCCATCTGGTCCCATGGAAGCAGTGCTTTTTGCTTTGGAGAGGGCGGCCTTCACCTGAGCATCAGAGATGTTTGGGAGGCTGCACTCTGCCGGGATAGATACTTGCTCTTTTAGGGGGGAGGGGGTGGAGAAGTTTGCACTGAACCTGTCTGCCAGGATATTGGCGATGTCTGTGGGTTCAGTGTATTTTTTGTCGTTTAGAATCAACTCAGAACAAGTCTGGGAGTTGCATCCCAGGTTCCTAACATAACTGAAAAAAGCCTTATGATTGTCTTTAGTGTCCTGTGCAATTTTTCTCTGGAAGCTGGCTTTGGAGGATTTTATGAAGGATCATAATTTTTTGCTAGTACTGATCAGAGATGCCTTCCCTTTTAGGGATTTTGCTCTATCATGTAGTAGCTCCCTCCTTCTGTTGTACAGTTTATTTATGGCTGGGGTCCACCAGACTGGACGCCTGCCTTTGGATGATTGGGTCTTGATTTTGTTTGGGATAGCATGATCCATGCATTCCTGGAGATGTCCGTAGAATGCGTTTATATAGGATTCTGCAGTTTGGGCCGTAGTTTCCACTGGCCCTGGGGCATTGAAGGATTCCACTTCGGTTTTGAGAAGTGTGAAGTTCGCTTTTGAGAAGCTTTTCACTGTGGTTTTCTGGGCTGGGGGTGGGGTCGGGATGTGGATATCCAGTGAAATTAATTTATGGTCTGATCTTACCTATGAGGGATATACTTCTGGTATGGAGCATAAAGTCCCCATATTGGTAATGACCAGGTCTAGTATGTTTTCCCCTCTTGTGGGAGTGGTGACTAGTTGTTCCATAGCATTTGAGTTTATAAATTCCAGGAACCTTTGGGCTAAGGTGCTGGGGCTTGAGTAATGCTCCCAGTCTATGTTTGGGTAGTTGAAGTCACCCAATATAATGGTGTTCGGAGAGATCTTCATGTTCTCCAATGTTTTCAGGAAAGCCGAGTGGGATTCCTGACTTTGAGAGGGTGGTCTATAGGATGCTATAAACTGAAAAGCAGTCTTGCTCACTGTCAGTTGCACATGGATGGTCTCCGATACTTCGTGCAATGCCACTAATCTGGAGGTGTGGATATCCTTGATAAATATGGAAACTCACCCTCCTTTTGTGGTTTGGTCTGGGTTTTGGGGCCAACAAGCATGATATGAGGTATAACCTGGTTGTGCTGGGGTGCTCTCTGGAGCCTTGAACCAGGTTTCTGTCACTGCACAGATATCAATGTTCTCCATACTGAGGAGAGCTTCGAGTGCATGCATCTTGAGGTTAAGACTTCTGGCGTTTAGCAGCATTACCCTTAGTTTCTTGTTTCTTGTGCTGTCTATGGAGGTGGGTTTGACTTTTGAGCCTTGCCTAAACAAGGCACTATGGGGGTGGCAAGAGCCTTTGCCAATATCCAAAAGCCCAGGGGTGACAGGTGCAAGCCGTCCCTAGTGAAGCAATGTGGCTTGTCGAGCATGTCATCCCAGGCTGACAGACACTGGATCCCCTTTGAATGACACCAAAATTTTAGCCAATTGTTAAAATCGATCATTTTGTCTTTATACTGTGGCATCATTCTAGGTGAGGGTAAGATGCTGCTCAAGGTCAGGGTCATACCGGCATGGGCTACATGATCAGAGAGCTCCTCTATGTCTCTTTTCATGTAGTCGAGGGGGATACGTCTCAGGTCATTCATGCCAGCATGTACAATGACTGAGTCATATTTGTATTTGCTTTGGAGTGACCTGAGTGCTTGCGTTATGTGGCGGATCCTAGCGCCCGACAGGCAGCTCACTGTGACCTTCTCTTTATTCAGCCTGGTGAGCGGGACGTCAGTGTGTCTGACAATAGAGTCACCTATTACAAGAGTATCAGGTGTCTTATTCAGCCTTAAGGGCTGTGACTGCTTGGCACACTGACTTTGTGTGCTATGTGTTGTACGTGTTTTGTTTTGGGGTAGCGTTTGCTTGGATGTCTGCTTTGGAGGTCTCTGTTGCTTAGGTAGATTTTTATTTGGAGCCTCTGAGTATGTTTTTGTGTTTTTATGTGTTTGGTTTGCTGTTGTGGTGGGACTGTGTGATACTGGAATTGTGTTGTGTGAGGTTACCTTCTCCTCCTGACACGTTACACCAGTTTTGAGATGAGAGAGCTCAGCCTCCAGTTTGGCTATATGGTTGCATCTCTCACATATATTTGAACTTGTTTGGAGGAGGAGAGGGTTGTCCGTGTACATGAGACAGTTGTAACATTGCCTCAAAATTCCCAGATTCACCAGCTGGACTGGAGAGGAAACCATTGACTGACCTTTGGACTTGCTAGAGTAATATAGGGAACTGAATTAAAATGGACCAATAGGAGACAAGGTAATCGTAGAGAGTATAAGAGTAAGTAGTGATTATGGTTTATTAGTGCTAACTTGTAAGATTACTTATTTGGACCAGTGAGGGGCCTTAGAATGAGAATATGGTGTTTAATTTGAGAGATAGAGCAGTTCTAAGGGAAAAAGTGAAGAGCAGACTTTGTGGAGCCAGGAATAGTTTAAACCCAATTAGGTGGCGCTGCCCGATGTTGCGCTATGCGCAAAAAACGCGCAAAACCGCACAAAAGAGGGTTTTAAGAGAGGGAGATCAAGGAGTTTGGAATTGACCCAAAATGGCCAATAAAACTACAGTTTCAAGGCAGTAACCACTCCCACAGGGGCAGGCAGGCTGCTCAATGTTTATCACTGCCACTGATGAACACAGAGACTTCCCTTTAGCCCAAGCAAACAATGGCCTCTAAGAAACTTACAAACAGTTCAGAACAGCAAATCTGCAACTGAACTTTTTTAAATCTCAGAAAAGTGGGAAAAAAGCAAGATTTTTTTGTTTTTTTGTTTTTTTTAAGGAAAGCAGAGGTTCCCAAGTATCAACAAGTTAGAACAGTGCAGTAAATGACCACACACTTGAGTGCTTGGCCAGAGACAGATAAAATGCAAGTTTTAAGAAAAAAAACAATTTTAAAAATAAGTGCAGGCAGGAAATTCAGTAATCAGCTCTAGGTTGTGTTCTACATACAGTTACCAACACAGAAATCACGTTTAACAAGCCAGAAAATGCTCAAAAGTAGGCGGCAATGCAGAAAAAAATAACAAATCTGAAGCAAAATACTTAAAATCTCAAAAGTGGCTCCTTTCTTCTCTCAGCATTTTCTCCTCTTGGTGGGTGCTTCACCAACAGCCAACAAGTCCGAAAAGACGCCAAAATCACGAGGCAATCGGGTTTTAAGAGAGGGAGATAAAGGAGTTTGGAATTGACCCAAAATGGCCAGTAAAACTACAGTTTCAAGGCAGTAACCACTCCCACAGGGGTAGGCAGGCTGCTCAATGTTTATCACTGCCACTGATGAACACAGAGACTTCCCTTTAGCCCAAGCAAACAATGGCCTCTAAGAAACTTACAAACAGTTCAGAACAGCAAATCTGTAACTGAACTTTTTTAAATTTCAGAAAAGTGGGAAAAAAGCAAGATTTTTTGTTTTTTTGTTTTTTTTAAGGAAAGCAGAGGTTCACAAGTATCAACAAGTTAGAACAGTGCAGTAAATGACCCCGCACTTGAGTGCTTGGCCAGAGACAGATAAAATGCAAGTTTTAAGAAAAAAAAAACGATTTTAAAAATAAGTGCAGGCAGGAAATTCAGTAATCAGCTCTAGGTTGTGTTCTAAATACAGTTACCAACACAGAAATCAAGTTTAACAAGCCAGAAAATGCTCAAAAGTAGGCGGCAATACAGAAAAACTTAACAAATAATCTGAAGCAAAATACTTAAAATCTCAAAAGTGGCTCCTTTCTTCTCTCAGCATTTTCTCCTCTTGGTGGATGCTTCACCAACAGCCAACAAGTCCGAAAAGACGCCAAAACCACGAGGCAATGGGTTTTAAGAGAGGGAGATCAAGGAGTTTGGAACTGACCCAAAATGGCCAGTAAAACTACAGTTTCAAGGCAGTAACCACTCCCACAGTGGCAGGCAGGCTGCTCAATGTTTATCACTGCCACTGATGAACACAGAGACTTCCCTTTAGCCCAAGCAAACAATGGCCTCTAAGAAACTTACAAACAGTTCAGAACAGCAAATCTGTAACTGAACTTTTTTAAATCTCAGAAAAGTGGGAAAAAAGCAAGATTTTTTTGTTTTTTTTTTAAGGAAAGCAGAGGTTCACAAGTATCAACAAGTTAGAACAGTGCAGTAAATGACCTCTGTATATTTAGTGCCATTGTGCTGTAACTCAGAGCATATCTGAGTGTTGCCATTGAGATTCTTGACATAGCTATAGAATGCTTTGTGGTTGTCTTTAGAATCGGTGGCAATTCTGTTTTCGTAACTAGCTTTGGAGGATTTTATGAGGAATCTGAGCTTCTTACTGAGGCTAACCAGGGAGTCCCTCCAATGATGGGATTTTACTCTTTTTTGCAACAGTTTCTTTCTTCTGTTGTAGAGTTTATTTATGGCAGAGGACCACCAGATCGGCTTCCTTTTTTTGGAGGATAGCATCTTGGTTCTGTTAGGGACAGCACGATCCATGCACTCGTGTAAGTGCTTATAAAGTGCATTTGTGTAGGATTCAGCAGTCATACCTCTATTGTCTGTCTGCATGGGTGTCGTGAAGCGTGAAGATGGCTTTGAAGAAAGTTTTTACGGTGGTTTCCCAAATGGGGGGTGGGGGTGGGATGTGGATGTCTAGGGTGATTAGCTTGTGGTCGGATCTGACCAACGAGGAATTGACATCCGGTGTGGAACACTGGTTGCCCGTGTTAGTAATGACCAGGTCTAAGATATTGCTGCCCCTGGTGGGGATGTGGATAAATTGATCCTAGGCATTGGAATTTATGAATTCCAGAAAAAGTTGAAAAAAAGAGTTGGCACATGAGTAGTTTTCCCAGTTAATGGTGGGGTTGTTGAAATCGCCCATTATTAGGGTGTTGGGCTGTACCCTAATATTTTCCAGTGTATCAAGAAATGAGGAGTGGGAATCCTGGGGCTTGGTGGGGGATCTGTAGCAAGTTACAATTTGGATTGTGGTCTTGCCCAGAGTTAGTTGCACTTGGCTAATCTCAGATGCATCATGCAGAGCAACTAGCCTGGAGGTGAGGCTATCCTTAATGAATATGGACATACCTCTGCCGTTAGTGTTTCGGTCCAGGTTAGGTGTCCGAAAGGTGTATGAATTATAGCCTGGTAATACAGGGGTGCTCTCTGGGGCCTTGAACCAGGTCTCTGTAATGCACAGATGTCGATGTTCTCCATTTTTAAGGAGTGCCTCGAGTAAATGCATTTTGAGGTTTAGACTTCTAGCATTGAGTAGCGTTACCCTCAGATTTTGCTTGCTTGTACCTGTTAAGGTGGTGAATTTGTCATTTGAACCTTGCCTTAAAAAGGCACTATAGGGGTGGCAAGAGTCATAGCCAGTATCCGGATTCCCAAGAGTGATAGGTACAAGCCATCTCTGGCAAAGCATCGTGGTCTGTCGATCATGTCATCTCAGGCAGACAGATACTGGATCCCCTTAGAATGACACCAGAAGCTTAGCCAATTGTTGACGTCAGTCATTTTGTCCTTGTACTGTGGTGTCATTCTGGGTGATGGCAGGATGCTACTTAGGGCTAGGGTCATACCTGCCTGGGCTACAAGGTCGGAGAGCTCCTCCATGTCTCTTTTCATGTAGTCCAGGGAGGTATGTCTCAGGTTGTTCACACCAACATAGACAATGACAGAGTCATATTTCTACTTGTTGTGGATTGACCTGAGTGCGTGCGTTATGTGGTGGATCCTGGCACCTGACAGGCAGCTGACAGCAACTTTCTCCTTGTTTAACCTGGTGAGGGGAACATCAGTGCACATGATTATAGAGTCACCTATGACTAGAGGGTTGGGTATGTTGTTATGCCTTATAGGCTGTGGTTGAGTGGCACACTGAGTTTCTGGGCTATGTGTCATTTGGGTTGTGTTGGGGGGGTGGAGGTTGCTTGCGTTTCTGCTTTGGAGGTCTCTGTTGCTTGAGCAGATTTTTATTGAGAGTCTCTGTGAATGTCGGTGTGTGTTTCATGTTTCTATGTGTGCGTTTTGGTGGTGTAGGTTTTGAGGGACTATGTGATGAGTGTGGTGTGGTGCAAGTGTTTACCTTCTCCTCTTGACTGTCTAGCCCAGTTTTGGATCAAGAGACCTTTGCTTCCAGTTTGGTTATATATGTGCATCTCCCTCAGGTTGTAGTGTTGGGAGGTAGGTGGTGAGGGCTGTCTATGTACATGAGGCAATTGCTGCATTGCCCTAAGATGCTCAGATTCATCAGGTAGACAGGAGAAAACACCGGGAGCTGATCCATGCCTGGATAGGTGCTTATTTATTAAGCACTAAAAACTGTTTTCCTCTAGACAAGTGAGGAAAGTTGAGTAGTAATTTGTAGCTTATTTAGTGCTTACAACGAGTTCTGAACAAGTGCTGAGCTGAAAGAAACAGATTTTAGTGCTAAAACTAAAAAACTGTCTAGTTCTAAGGGAAAATTTGAAGGGCAGACTTTATGGTGCCGGGAATAGTTTAAACCTAGCTCAGTGGCGAGGCATAAAGTGTTTTTTTTTTTTTTTGGATATAACAGTAGCAAATGAGCAAACTGATTTAAACACATTAACCAATTAACCAATAAAAAGCTAAAAACTGAGCCCCGTTCCAGAAGTCTTCGATCAGACAAGTTCTAACTGCACACTCCTGCCACTAGAGTGCAGGGGAACCTTCTCCAAAAAAAGATAGTCTGGATTAGTGCTCAAGTTATACAAACAAAGCTAGATTCAGCAGGTCTGAATTTAATCTGTGCTACAGCAAACAAGGCGTACCAATTTCAGAAAGAAACAATTCAACTAAGCAGGCACAATAAGCCTTTAACCAGAAACTCCTAGCTCAGAAGGGCAGAATCTACCCGCTCCTCCCACAAGAGTGCAGACCATACTTTCTTAATGTAGAATAACTGGCCCAAAGCCCAAGTGCTTAAACCAGAACTAATACACTTTTAGAATAACAGACACTTAGCCTTCAATCGGCAGCTCCCAACTTAGAACGATGTACACTACCTGTCCTGCCACAACAGTGCAGACCACAAACCTTTTTAATGTAAAACAATTGCTCTGAAGCCCAAGTGCTTCAACCAAAGGCTTAGATTAACTGTTACAATTTAATCAGGCAACGCAGCAAACAAGATCTGAGGTAACTTAAGGTGCATCATGGGATAGGGACTTGTCCTTGAGCTGTCTGAAGACCTCAAGCTTTGTAGTAGGCCCACTCGGAGCCAAGGACTGGCTCCGCACCTATCTGTAAGAATGAAGGCGAGATAAACAACTCACATGGAATGTTATGGCGAGTACATAACTTTTTTATATCACATATAATTTACCCAATCATTGCCAGTCAAACATTACATAGCTCATTTAAATCCTGCCTTCTTTTAAACCTCATTCTTCCCCTCTATATATTGTTCCCACAATTCCCATTTTTCCCTTTGTAATTTGCTCCTACCCTTTTCTAAAGATTCCATTTCCAGTTGTTTTATTTCTGTTACTACATTCACTACTTCTGGTACAGTTGGTTTAGACACTGATTTTCATTTTTTAGCAGTAGCTCTTTTGGTATCCATCTTAATTAGACACTGTGTCTAGACAATTACAATTCTTTATCATATCTCAGAAAAATCATTTCCCAGATACATTAATTTGATCACCCAATATGTCTGACAGAGTAGTCTGCAGAGAATCTTTAAAGTCTGCCATAAAACATGTTCCTACTTACCTCTTTCTTCCCCATCACACATCCAACATTTGCTGTCTAGCTGAGGAAGAATTCTCTGGAGTCTACATGGGGTACAAAAATACCCAACAGGGGAGACATACATATATCCCTCATTGTTTCTTTGTGAATTGCTTATCCAGTCTCTCTTCTCAATACTTTCTAACCTCCTGTGATTGATTATTATAGTTATCATGCAGTGCTTTATATATTCTATTAATTATTCCTTTTTAATAGCAGCTTCTATTCTAACTTCTCCTAAAAACTCTACCAGTGCTGGTCTTTTATTTAGGGCCTCCGTATTTCTTTCTCTTTGCCTATACTTTGATATCAATTCTTGATAGCGAAGGCAATCTCTAACTTGCAGTCCAAATAAATTATTGGCGTCTTTTCCCATTCTATCATCTTTCCCTCTCTAGTTATTTGCTCCCAATATCTTGGTTCCTTTGCCAGTTTTCCACAATAAATTCTAGCCCCTTCTTGCCTATTGTCTGTATCCCTAATTGCAGTCATCCCTATTGGTAGAATAAATATGTTTTGCTACTTTATGAGTATAGATTTCCAATCCGAAAATACCACCCTCAGCTCTGACCAATTTAACATTTATATAGCCAACAATAGTATCATTGAAAGAGTACAAGAAACAAAATGAATGGGTGTAATTATCAATAACAAACTCACCTTCAATCTTTATATCCAGCAAAACATAAGGAAACCCCACAAAAAACTAGGACTTCTCTACAGAAATAGGGAATTCCTTACCACAACAACCAAGGCTGCCCTAGCAAAAACTTTCATTCTTCCATCCCTATTTTATGGTTCTTGTATACTCACCAGCCTGCAAAACTCCAGCAAGACAAAAATGGAACAATGCTATAACAAAGTCACAAAGTTCGCCACAAACTTCAATACCGTAAACACCACTGTAAACTACTACAGCAAATAAAGTGGCTTGAACTCTCCAACCAACATATATCCAACTATCTACTATACACAACTTAATTTGCAAACCCACTTCTTGCCCTGTCCTGGATAAGCTTGTCAAACAATACATACCTAGCAGACCACTTAGATCAGAATACAAACACCTGCTAGAAATCTCCAAACCTTCTAGATGACCAGGTTGGTGTATTTACTTTGTTGCTAAACTTTGGAATTGTCTCCCTTCAACCACCAGATTAAGCCCCAGCCTACCACTCTTTAAAACCTAAACAAGTCATGCCTCTGCACGTGCTTAACTCAAGGTTAATCCCCCTTTACTTCTGCTTCCTCTGCCCACCTTCCTTGTCCTCTGCAGTCTCTTTTACCTCCCCAGTAGACCTATGAAACCTCAACAATAATTCTCCTCCCCTCCTCCTAACCTTAGTTTGTGTTCCTCTTTCTATCTCTCTAAACCCCTCTAAATTTATAATTTCTCAATTGTTCTATGCTCTTTCTCCCCTTCTCTAAGTAAAACTATTTATATAATCTAACGTAAACCTATTATAATGCTAACATGATGCTAAGCACATCATCTATTATCTTCTCAAGTAATCCATTGTTAATACTTTGTAATATTTTAGAAGTTAAATCAAATTTTAAGCAAAAGTCTAAGCAGCTATTTTTTCTTTTAAATTCTAATCTGCTTGTAATGTATTGTGTAAAGTCTTAACTAACAATCTGAAGTAGGAGAATTCATTTGTCAGCAACCTGTGGGTATGGATCCGATATCGGATCCGAACCGGCATGGTTTATCCAGCTATGGATCCGAGCTCCTAGCTCCTCCCCTCACCCATAATGCCCTGCTCTCCCTACATGACCTCAGATCTAGTTTGCCGCGCATGGTGAAGGCTGGGTCATCAGAGCTCCAAAAGCTAAGTCTTAGTATTCTGATTAAAGGGTTTTAAAACTTTTTAAAACTTTTAAGTTGTGTGAAAGTTATAGGTTTCCCTTCTGTTTATATCTTTTTTGGGTTAATTTAATATAGTTTTTACCCTCCCCTCGCTGGTTCGTAGTTGGTGTGTGTGTGTGTTTTTTTTGGGGCCTTTGTGTGAGTGTTTTAGTTTATTTTATTGTTACTATTTTAAAAAAAAAAAAAAAATAGTGATGTCTGAGGCCCCAAAGGCTGTTTTTTCAAAGTGCTCAGAGTGTGGCCATAAGCTTTCCCCTGCTGATGGCCACACTCGGTGCGTTCGATGCCTTGGGGTTGAACACCTCACTTCAGGGTGTTCAATCTGTGCAGGGTTCAACCCCAGGGCATTGAAGGAGCGGAGGTCAAAGCTGGTCTTGGCGGGACTCTTGCCCCCAGACTCGGCTTCGGCCCCCGCCCCCTTGGCGGTCACTGCTTTGGCAGTCCCTGCCTTGCCTGCTCCCCCTCCTTCACTCGGGATTCAAACTCCCGCCAAAGGGTCGGAGGAGAGGGAAGCCAGGAAAAAGGACCGGAGAGAGAAGCACCACAAGCGGTGGGCCGAGACCTCCGTTTCGGCCCCGCCAGCTAAGCGGGCTTCTCCGGTCTCTCTGGCTGCTGGCTCTCCCCCTCCTCAGCTCCGGTCCCCGTGCTTTTCACCGGAGCCTGAGGATGAGGAGACCCAACCTCCTTCGAGGCTATCGAGGCGGCAGTCAAGGCCTACCTCGGTAGCCTCGTCGAGGTCTACTTACAGCCTCTCCGATGCTGATCTGGACCGGATGATGCAAAGGTTCATCCAGGCCCAGATGCAGATGGGAGAGCTCCTGCCTCTCCCCCCCCCCTCTGGGGGGGAGCTCGACCCCCTTTTTTTAAGCCCATTGCTCCTTCTCCGACCCGCTACCCGGGTTCAGAATGCCCGGAGCTGGGCAGCCTCGGAGCTGCGGGTGGGTCGGCGCCGACAGTACTGGGTACTTCGGATCCGACCCTGCCCTCGAGTCTGTTGGATCCAACCTCTCGGAGCCTTGGCCCAAGCTTCGGATCCGAGGGACTCAGTGTGCCTTCGGCACCATCCTTGTCGGAGCACACTGGTCCCTCAGATCCGAGGTGCTCGGCACCGGCTCCGATCCGCTCATCGGATCTGAGGGGGATCTGACTTTCGGATCCTATTGTCGAGGCTGGCTCCCCCTCGGCTTTTGATGTAGTGGAGAGGGCTCTGCTGAGGGCATCCGGACCCCCGGCCCTTGCTCCGGCTCCGTCCCGCACTCCATCTGCTCTGGGCCAGGCTTCCATCACATGGCCACTGGGACAGCCCGCTTCACTGCCCCAAGCAGTTCCTGTGGTTCTGGACATTGCTGGTGAGGGCTCCTCGGACAGCCTCCCCGAGGAAGTACCTCGCAAGCATTCGTGTAAGAGGAGGCACATAGACTCCCCCGAGTCTTTGACCGAAGACACAGACTTGGAGGAAGGGGAAGGCTCCCCAAGATCACCCCCTGAGGATGTCTCCTTCGGAGACATCATGGAAATGTTACGGATTAGAGGTGGGTGGTCTACCCCAAAGTCTTCCTCGGATGAGTCAGTGTGCTTGGAGGCATTTGAAGCGGGCCCGTCTACCTCCTGGGTGTCCCCTCCTGCCGACCCCCTGGTGGACCTTATTACCACCAGGGCGTGGAAGCAACCGGACACCGTGGAGCCAATCCCTAAGAGGCCCGACAGGATCCTTAGCCCCCCTGCTGACCGTGCCCACTGGAGCAAGGGACCCCCGGTAGATGCCATGTTGTCGGCAGCAGCCACTAAGAGGGAACTCGCCCAGGAGAGTCCCTCAGTCCATCCCCCGAGCAAGGAGTCTCGGATGATGGACCGTTTGGGGAAGCGAATCTTTAGTTCAGCGAACTTCTCAGTGAGGGCGCTCAACTATTTGGCACACGTCATTAGGATGCAGCGCGATCTTATCAAGGAATACGCTGCATCCCCCCCAGAGTCTATATCGGAGGAGGACAAACTTATGCACTCCACCCGTATGGCCACTCTTCGTTCTGTGACTAACACCTCTATGCGGTTACTTTCCCAAGCTACCGAGGGAGCCGCTAGAGCTGCGGGAGCAGGCCTAGTCACAAGACGGCAGGCCTGGCTCCGCCACTGCGATTTTACAGAGCCCTTCAAGGCGTCATTCACGAACGCCCCCTTTGACGGTTCTGCCCTTTTTGGCAAGACGGTTCACGATACCTTGGTTCAGAGCGAGAAGGACGGGAAGACGCTGTCTGCCATCGGAGTCCGCTTCTCTGTGCCCCAGAGGTCCTACTCTAGGAACCAAAAGGGCCAGAAGAAGATGTGGTTCCGGAAGTCGCAGCATTCCCAACCCGCTCCGGACAACCAGTCCTTCCGCGGCAGAGGAGGACAGGGAGGACGCCGCCCTAGGGGCAGAGGGGCTCCCAGGAACTTTGGGTCCAGGGAACCTTTCTCTGAATGGCCCACACAGCAACCCTGAGGGGTTGCCCAACTGCTTCACTCTGGAGGCAGTCGGGGGACGTTTCTCAGAGCACCTAGCGGCATGGGAGTCCATTACATCGGACCGCTGGGTACTCCGGATTATATCCAGAGGTTACAAGATCCCCTTTCTTCATGTCCCAAAGTTAAAAATCCTCCCCGATGTTCCACCCGATCAGAGGGAGGCCACTTCAGCAGAAATTGGCCATCTGCTGAGAAAAAGAGCCATCCAGCCCATCCCCCCAGACCAGATCGGATCAGGGTTCTACTCCAGGTTCTTTTTAGTGCCAAAAAAGACGGGGGACCTAAGACCCATTCTAGACCTGTCCCTGTTGAACCTGTCAGTTCCCAAAGAGAAGTTCTGGATGGTCACTTTGCAGTCCGTCCTCCCCCTTCTAGGGGAGAATCACTGGATGTGCTCTATAGACCTCAAGGACGCATACTACCACATTCGGATGGACAGACGATCCAGGAGGTTTCTTCGCTTCCGGCTGGGAGCCAGTCACTACCAGTTCAGGGTCCTTCCCTTTGGTCTCACCACAGCCCCCATGGTGTTCACCAAAGTGTTAGCAGTGGTTGCGGCCCACCTGAGGCTTCAGGGGGTGCAGGTCTTTCCGTACCTAGACGACTGGCTTCTCACCGCCCCAACAAGGCATCTACTCTCTTTGGCAAGAGACTCCTTCCTTCGTCTAGCTCCCAAGCTAGGCATCACAGTAAACATAGAGAAGTCCAAACTGGTCCCTACTCAAACAATAGAATTTATAGGAGCCAGGCTAGACATGAGAAATTTAAGAGCCTTTCTCACAACCGACAGGGTTCGGAATCTGCGACTCCAGGTGCGGGCCATCCTTCACTCCAGCTCAACACCTGCGGAATTCATCCTGAGGGCGCTAGGGTCTATGGCGGCAGCGATTACTCTTCTTCCGCATGCCCGCTTGAACATGCGGGTGCTTCAATGGACACTTCAGGTGCAATGGTCTTTTCTCTCCCTCCCCCTGTATCATCCCATTGCAATCAGCAAGGCTTGCAAGCGGTCTCTCTTGTGGTGGCTCCATTCTCCGGACCTCCACAGGGGCCACCCCTTTTGTGCATCTCCCCCTCTCGCCACGGTGACCACGCACGCTTCCCGCCTCGGGTGGGGGGGGCATTTTGCAGACCGGATGGTCCAAGGCACGTGGAGCGATTCAGAGACCTCCCTGCATATCAATGTTCTGGAAATGAGGGTGGTGCTCTTGGTGTTGCAAGCACTTCAGGCCCTCCTTCCCCTGGGAACAATTGCGATTCAATCAGACAACATGCCGGTGGTCTGGTACATCAACAAACAGGGGGGAACCAGGTCTTACCCTTTATGTCGAGAAGCCATGAGAGTGTGAGACTGGGCGATCTCCACCAACCGCTTTCTCATCGCAACGCATATTCCGGGTCGGACCAACATCCTAGCGGACAAGCTCAGTCGCACCATTCTCTCCCCGTACGAGTGGTCTCTCAATTCTCAAGTAGCGAAACGTATCTTCGCACAGTGGGGGACTCCCTGTTGCGATCTCTTTGCTTCTTCTTTAAACGCCAAGTGCGACAGTTTTTCGCTCTAATCCCCCCTCCAGGGGATTCTCCGAGAGATGCTCTGGTGCATGCTTGGCCTCCCGGTCTTCTTTTCGCATACCCCCCTCTACCTCTGATGCTACAAGTACTTCAGAAAGCCTCTCGGTTGGGGTGCAGAATGATTCTCATTGCCCCGTTCTGGCCTCAACAGATCTGGTTCCCTTACCTAAGGTCTCATTCAGTGAATCCACCTTGGATTCTAGATCCCATTCTGGATCTGATATCACACCCGTCGAACCTGCCAACTCCGAACCTGGACAACCTGAAGTTGACTGCTTGGCTGCTCCAGTTCCACTCCTAATCAGGACTCCCGGTATCTCATCCCCAGTTAAGGCCATTCTGGTAGCGGCCCACAAGCCCTCTACCAGAAAAATTTACCACAGTAAATGGAAGCGTTTCTCCATTTGGGCAGAGCGGCAAGGCCTAGATCCTTTCATGGTTCCCCTTCCTTTGGTTCTAGATTTTCTTACTACTCTCTTTAATGATGGCGCCAGTAGTTCCACGGTCAAAGTTCAGCTGGCGGCCATATCTCATTACCATGTTGGACACGATTCAGGGTTTCTTATGTTGGCTAAGTTATGCAAAACCTTCCTAAAAGGCACCTTTTTGCTCAGACCCCCTGTCAAAGAAACGGTTCCCCCGTGGGATCTTTCCTTGGTACTTCAGGCCTTGACCCCTCCCCCCTTCGAACCTGTGACCACAGTCGATCTTAAATACTTGTCCTTTAAGACTGCTTTTTTGGTAGCCATTACTTCGGCTAAGAGAGTTTCAGAGCTTCAGGCCCTGTCCATGAAACCGCCTTATTTGATTTTTCATCCGGACCGGGTGTACCTCAGGATCAATCCCTCCTTTCTTCCTAAAGT
Organism: Protopterus annectens; assembly: GCF_019279795.1. NCBI lineage: Eukaryota > Metazoa > Chordata > Ceratodontiformes > Protopteridae > Protopterus > Protopterus annectens. Next base: position 156,053,740 of record NC_056739.1, read on the forward strand.
AGCTTCGGAAGCTAGCATTAATCAGTCCATCAACCTCCCTGTTTTCTTCCCTAAGTATCAAAACAAAGGCGAATACAAGCTGCATTCCTTGGATGTTCACAGGCAGCTTCGTTTTTACCTTCATAGGACAGCTGGTCATAGGCAATCAGACCAGTTGTTCATTTCTTTTGCCAAATTCAATCTGGGTAAACCAATTTCCAAAGTTTCTTTGTCACGCTGGATTTCTCAGTGTATTCTGTTCGCGTACCAAGCCTCTGGGAGGCCCGCACCGGAGGGAGTCCATGCTCATTCGACCCGGTCTGTCTCTACTTCAGTGGCCTTTAAGTCTAGGGTTCCTCTGGATGACATTTGTTCAGCAGCCACTTGGGCTTCATCTCATACCTTTATTACTCATTACAAGCTGGACGTCACTTCTAGAGGTAGAGCATCCTTTGGCTCCAGGTGCTTCGGAATATCCTTCCATGATGGCCACCCAAGATTCAGGTAGCTGGGGACTCTGTCCCACAGGTTGCTGACAAATGAATTCTCCTACTTCAGATTTAGAAGTTATGTACTTACCATAACGTTCCATCTGAGTAGGTGGATTCATTTGTCTGCAACCATCCCACCCTCCTATCCCCCTGGCCTTGTCAGTTTCCTGCATAGGGTGTGTTACCCTTTGGTTAGGGTAGTTGGTGCAGGGCAAACTCGATCTGAGGTAATGTAGGGAGAGCAAGGCATTATGGGCGAGGGGAGGAGCTAGGAGCTCGGATCCATAGCTGGATAAACCATGCCGGTTCGGATCCGATATCGGATCCATACCCACAGGTTGCAGACAAATGAATCCACCTACTCAGATGGAACGTTATGGTAAGTGCATAACTTCTAATTATGTTATTTTACAAAAATGTTTCTAGCTGTGTAAGTACTTAAATGCATTGTCTCAAGTCTTAACTAACATAGATTTTCATTTTTTACAACACCAATCTGTGTATGTACCTAAATGTCTAAATGTGGAGCTTTTCTCCCTGGGGCTCTGCTGAAAACAGGTTATGTGACCTAGTTGGACTATCCTGGTTAACAAATGTCAAATAAGTAAAATAAATAAACAAATAATATTCTGTATGATTATTGTTATTATTTTTAAAGATCTGCATCCAAAATCCCAGGCTCTCCTTGTTTCTTGAGGTTCCCCCCTGTTTCATCATCATCCCTTTTCACTTTGAATTATAAGTTTCTGCTTGTTCTGCGTACAGGAGCCTTAACTGTGTGGCTCTGAAATACCACTTCAAATCGGGTAATCCTAATCTGCCTTGTTCTATCAGAAGAGTCAGTTTATCCCACTTGACTCTTGCCGTCTTCCCCTCCCAGATAAAATCTTTCAGCTCTTTATTAATTGCTATCTACAACTTCTCCTCTGGTTGATAAATATATGCCTGACCTGTGTATAAGACTAAAGGGACTAAAAACATTTGAACTGCTTGTATCTTACTATCTATATCCATAGATTATCTTTTATTTAGTCTCTTCCTACATATCTTTAGCTGCCACACTGGAATAATTTTTAATCCATACTCTAAGTACTTCATTATATTATGTCCCTATAAATATGCATACTGCCAAACCAGTTTGTGTGTGGGTACATAATTTACAGCTATTGCCTATGTTTCAGCCTCATTAATTTTGTATCCCAAAAAGATTTGAAACTGTGTCAAAATGTTCCACAACACTGAAATGTCCTTTTCTGGTTTTAGCAGGTATAAAATAATATCATCTGCAAATGGAGATGGCTTTTCTTGACTGATATTACCATTATATCTTTAAATTTCTGAGTCCCTTATTTTCTTTGCCAAAGGTTCTACATGTAATGCAAATAACAAAGGGGAAAGAGGACAATCCTGTCTGCTTCCTCTGCTCAAGCAGAAATTATCAGAGAGGAACCCACCCACTTTAATTTTTGCCTCCGATCCCTTATATATCTTCCTAATCAACCTTGTAATGTTATCAGGGAATGCAAATGCTTCCATTGTCCTGCTCATAAGATCTTAGCTTACTCTGTCAAAAGCTTTCTCTGCATCAAGACCCACCAACAATGGTATTTTCTTACATTCTGCTTCCCATTGGATCATCAGTGTTCTGTTAATGTTGTCAAATGCTTTTCTCCCCTCTACAAAACTACACACTTATCCATAGCTATCAATTTTGGTATCACTTTTTTCCATTCTTGTAGCCATTAGACACAAACCCTTTATAATCATGGTTTAGTATTTAAATGGGCCTGTATGAAGCTGAATTTGATGGATCTTTACCCTGTTTAGGTATTACAGCTACCTCTGCTTTCTTCCAGGATGCTGGTACTTCTCCTCCTCTTAAAATACTGTTAAACAAAACCTTCCAGATCTTTATCAGTTTTTTCCCCTCCTAGCTTCCAAACTTCTACAGGAAAACTATTTCTCCTGGGGTCTTTCCTGTAGATTGGTTATACACCGTTTTTATCTCATTTTCTCTTATCCTATTAGTAATTCAGCCTCATCTCCCTCTAACCTTGGCATATTTAATTCTTCCACAAACATTTCCATTTGTATCTTTTCTTGAGTTCCGTATTTCTCTGATTTATACAGACTTTTACAGAATTTCTGAAATATTTCTAATACTCCTACAGTATCTCATGTTACCTTCTTTGTTATAGGCTTCCTAAGCTTGGCAACATCACTTTCTGCTTTCTGTTGCATGAGTTGTTGTGCTAAAGTTTTTGTGCTATAGGGTTGTTATCAGAAACAGTTCCTTAACAGCAATCTTTCTAAACATGTACATATTATTGAGGCAATCCCTTATTTTCTGCTTAGCATTTTGCAGTTGATCCTCTTCTTGTTCTGTGGGATTCTCCCTATTCATAGGTTCATAGGTTCATAGGTAAGTACTAGGCTATCTGCTTGAGGGCATATGTAAGCCTAGCCAGAATGTGTTGGCTTTTGCCGCCCCCTTAGATTAGTTCTCTGTGCCTCTGTCCAGCAGAGCCATTAGTTTCCTGTGCTTCTGTCCAGTAGAGCCACTGCAGTGATCCCCGGGGTAAATTTTCTGTTTTCCATCCACTCGTCAAGGTTTCTTTTGAAGAGTGTTAGTGAGGGGCTCTGCCTAATTTAGATTGGAATCCTGTTCCAAAGCATGGGGAGTCTCTGGGACAGGAATCTATCCCTCCAGCAAGTTCTATTTATCATTATGGTGAGGTTTAGATCCCTAGAGCATGTGGCTCTCAGGGATTTGTTTTTTTTTTTTAGGTGAAGCATGTCCATCAATTCTGGGATGGACATCCCCATGTATGTCAGGCAGAGATCACCTCTGAGTAGGCGGTATGCAACCAAGTACAGCTGGAGTTTCTTCAGTCGGGCTGCATAGGGCATCTGTTTGAGGCCAGTAATCCTCTTGGTGAGGTACTTCTGTGATCTTTCCAGCTGTTGCAGGTGTCTTGTAAGGTACATCCCAAATGGGACGTTTTACTCTATGATGGGTCTGATGAGCGATGACTAGAGGGGCATAATAACCACTTTTGTTCTAGATGTGAACCCTTTTGCGATTAGGTGGGCCAAATAGAAGGATTTTCTAACCACCTTGGCAATATGATTATCAAAGGAGAGATTACTATCTACTTGGGTGCCCATATCCCTTATTTCATTTTCTGTATTTAGGGGACTACCACGTATGTGGTAGTTCACGGGTACTTTGTTTTTTCCAAAGGTGATGACTAAGCACTTTTTGGCATTTAGCTTGAGGCCATGATTTTGACCCTTCTAGAAGATGTCTGTATCAACCGGCGAGTCAATTATGGCCCCCAGTTTGCAGTCGTCTGCAAACTTGGTCAGCCATAGTCTTCCTGTGCCTGCCTGTACCTCTGAGAAGTATATACCGAGCAGGAGGGGTCCCTGGACTGAGTCCTGGGGGATGCCACTTGTAACCAGTTTAGAGTCAGACCTAGAGCCTGCAACTCTCACCGTGTGGGTTATATCCGTGAGCCAACTGGCAACCCAACTCATGATGTAGGGGTTTATGTTCAAGCTGGTGAGCTTGTCTATAATACCAGAATGGGGAATGGTGTCGAAAGCCTTTGTGAAGTCTGGGTAGGGTGTGTGGACCTCCTTTCCATCATCTAAAGCCTTGGTAACTGCCTCAAAGAAGTCCACCAGGTTTAGGAGGCATGATCTGCCATTAATAAAGCCAAACTGGGTAGGGTCCAGTGTTTGGAGGTTCCCAATGTCTCTGTTAATGAGTTCCATGATGATGCGCTCCATAGCCTTGCAGACCAGGCTAGTCAGGCTTGTAGGGTGATAGTTCCCAGGGTCTGTTGTGGCTCCACCTTTGTGGAGCGGGATAACTGCTGCTGTGCACCACTCTATGGGTACGTAGCCTGTAGAGAGGCTGAGTTTGAACAGTGTGTTTAGGTGAGGGGTTAGTTCATTTTGAAGTTCATGTAAGACACAGCCAGGGACACCATCTGGTCCCATTGAAGCTGCGTTTTTGGCTTTGGATAGGGCTGTTTTAACCTGTGTGTCAGTGATTGCCGGGGCTCTACATCCTTCTGCTATGGTTATGGGCCCTTTAGGGGGTGACAGTGGGGTGAAGTTTGCACTAAACCTGTCTGCCAGAATGTTGGCAATATCAGTCAGTTCAGTGTATTTTGTGCCATTCTACACTAACTCAGAGCAGATCTGAGAGTTTCCACTTAGGTTCTTGACATAGCTAAAGAACTTTTTGTGGTTATCTTTGGAGTCCTTGGCAATTTTTCTTTTGAAGCTAGCCTTGGATGATTTTATGAGGGATCGTAGTTTCTTGCTGATACTCATCAGGGATTTCTTTCCTTCTTGGGATTTTACTCTTTTCTGTACTAGTTTCCTCCTTCTATTGTATAGTTTGTTTATGGCAGGGGTCCATCAGAGGACCCCTGCAATATTATGCAATACTTTAACATTTGTCAGTCCCTCTAAATAATTCTTATTTTTTCTTAACCATAGCTTCCTCTCTTTTATTTCCACCCTATTTTTAAACTCCACCTTAGTTTAATCCCACTCCCTAGCTAAATGTTCAGAACTACTTTCTATACCCTCGAATAGCTCCCACATAGTCTCCACTACCCATTCCTTAAATTCCTGTATTTTCAACTGATAGGTGGGAAAATGCCAGTGTCTCATTTTTTTATTTCATTACCCTGTGTTTTTATTTTAGTTAATAATGGCACGTGATCTGAAATAGTTATTGAATGTGTATCAAGACCTTCAATTAAATGCACATGTTCCTGTGAAATGTAAATTCTGTCTAGCCTAGCCCAGTTTTTATATCTTGGGGAATAATAGGTAAATTCACTCTGATCTCCTATTATTGAATTCACATCTTCCATACCAAGTATTTTCATAAACTTCTTCACAAATCTACCTTCCTTTGTTATACTTTCCCTTCTGCCCCCCAAGACACATATTTGCTGCTGCAAATCAAATTCCCGTCTCCACCTATAAGTAATAATGTTATGTAGTCCTGTCTCGCTGTAATTCTTGCTGGATTGGTTCGAAGCCGATATTCGGCTCCGACTCGGCCTATACTAAAGCTCGAGAGCATTTTACTGACTCGAGGCTAGCCCCTATCCCATGGTGCTTCACGGCAATTCCCCAGATCTTGTTTGCCATGAAAGCTTCGAGGTTGTGTCTCACTGGCTCGTTGGCAAAGTAGAACGATTTTTTACTTATTTATTCCTTTTCTACCACCTTTTACTGTCATATATACATATTAATAGTTTCTTCAGTATTGTGCGTCTGTTTTTTGAAAGTTTTCAACCCCTATTTCCCCCTTAGGACTTTACTGACCATTTAAATTAGAGGGCCGTAGTGCCCGTTTAAGTTAGAGAGCCTTTCCTCCCTGTGTGTGTGTGTGACTGTTATAAAACTTTTCTTCTTCCTTACACTTTTATTTTTTAGTCTTTAACTATGTCTAAAGATAAAGATAAATATAAGGATCACAAGGATCATCGCCCTTCGGGCTTCAAAAAATGCGACAGGTGTGCACAGAAAATGTCTCTTTACAGACAGCCACATCAGTTGCGTATATTGTCTGGGCGAAGCCCATTTACAGGAACCTTGCACCTTCTGTCACACTTTTAGTACATGAGTGTTAAATGAAAGGAAGAGAAAACTTATTGACAGGGGTCTCATGACCAGTTCCTCCCAGGAACAGCTGGAACTTGGTCAGGCAGCTCCAAAATCTTCAAAGAGAAAATCATTGGCCCCGACTTCGGAGCAGACCAAAAAGTCTAAAGCATCGGAACCAAGGAGTTCCGGTTCTGACTCTGCTTCATCTTCAGTGCAGTCCATTCTATTGGTCTGAGACAGTCTTCAGTACCAAAGATTTTGCCCAACATCGAGACTGTATCTCCTAATTTGAGATCTCCTGTTTTAGAGCGAAGGAGGTCTCCTTCAGTCTCCACCAGATCCTCCAGGACCCTATCAGATGAGGACATTGAGAGGGTGGTGAAGAGGTTGCTTTCGGATCCAGCTCTGGTTAGAAAATTGATCCTTCCAGACCCAAAGGTCTCGGAGCCGTCCCCCATACTGATCACTGTTCCTCCTCTGACTGCTTCGCTCTCGGAGCCTATTACGTCAGGTTCTTCTGTCTTCAACCCTTCAGCTCTGGGGATTCAGCCTGTTTCCTCAGAGCCAATTACTCTATCCTTGATAGCTCAGTCTGGAGCCGAGGGTTCTGGATGCCGATGCTCTCATGTCGACTCCGAGAGGGACAGTCACCCTGGGTTCTCTTCGGAACTGACCCTCCCTCTCAGATCGACTCAGCTCAGCTCCCACTTCTGCTTCAGAGCTGTTACCTTTTGCTAAGAGTCGACCATCTGCCCCCTTGGAGTGGAGGTCTTCTTCGGAGTGGGGGGGGAGGCTTTTGAAGCCATAGAGAAGGCTTTATCCTCTGCCAAAGCCATTCCTTTGGAACCTGCGTCCCACCAGCAGCAGGCAGCAACCTCTTCCCCCCTGCCACCCCCACAGTGTAGGGAACCAGTGGCCCAAGTAGCCCCCATTGGAGGCACCCCCTCTTCCGAGACCTCCCCAGATTATCCCACTGGAGAGCTCCATCGGAAGACTTTTTGTAAGAGGAAACATGTCGACTCTCCTGAATCTGTCACATCAGACACTGATTTAGAGGAATCAGAAGGGTCCCCTAGATCTCCCTCTGAAGATGTCTCCTTCTCTGACATCCTAGAAATCCTTAGACAGAGGGGTGATTGGAAGACCTCTAACCCTACTGAGGATGAATCAGTGCATCTTGAGGCCTTTGGCTCCCGACCTTCCACCTCGGGTGACGCCGCCTTATGACCAACTTTTGGGGGTCATTTCGCGGAAAGCATGGACCTCTCCAGATTCAGTGGAAGCCGTCCCGAGGAGGCCAGACAAATTTATGACAGCACCTGAGGCCAAGTCTTTTCTTAGCAAAGGAGTTCCAGTTGATTCTATGGTGGTAGCAGCGGCAACCAGGAAGGAATTATCTGAGACGTCTTCTAATATCCATCATCCTATAAAAGAGTCCAGGACAATGGATAGGTACGGGAAGCATACTTTTTCTTCAGTGACATTTACACTAAGATAGCTGAATTACCTGACTCATTTTACTCATCTTTATAGGGATCTCCTGAAAGAGTTAGGAGATACCCTCCAGGATTCAGTAGCTCCGGGTTCCATGGACAAGGTTTCTGCGCAGCTCTCCACACTTACTTCCATAGCTAACTCCTCCATGAGGCTGATCTCATATGTGGCAGATGGAGCGAGCAGGGCAGCCGCAGCAGGAATATCCCTCAGGAGACATTCGTGGATGCGTCTTTGTAATTTTACAGAATCCTTCAAGTCTTCCTTCACTAATGTTCCCTTTGATGGTTCATCTCTTTTTGGACCCCAAGTGAAAGAGATTTTGACTAGGTGCGAGCAGGAAGGAAAATCCTTATCTGTCGTTGTAGTCCATTGCTCTCCCCTGTCCAGACCCTATCCCAAGGGTAATACAGGAGGGAAAATGTGGTTCCGCAAATCACAAAAACGTTTTCCCTCAGGCACAAGGTCAACCCTCCCCCAGGGGCAGAGGAGGAGGATATAATGGAAGACGCCGCCCTTGTGGCAGAGGAGGTCCACAACATCAGGGAGACAGAGAAGCTTTCTCTGACCATCCCTTCCATCGATCCTGAAGGGTTGCCCGACTGTCTGTCTCTGGAGGCAGTCAGGGGTTGTATATCACTGTACCCAAGCGCCTGGCTAACTATCACTCAAGATCGTTAGGTACACACAGTAATATCCAGAGGTTACCTGATTCCCTTTATTTCTGAACCCCCATCAAACCAGTCTCTTCCAGACGTACCACCCATCCAACTAGACTGTGCAACATCAGAGGTCATCTCGTTGCTGCAAAAAAGAGTCATCCAAGAAGTCCCGCAGAGCAAGTAGGATCAAGAACTTACTCTCGATTCTTTTTAGTTCCAAAAAAGACAGAGGACTGGAGATTAATTCTATATCTCAGCAGGCTCAACAAGCATGTAAGAAGATCAAAGTTCCGAATGGTCACTTTGTAGTCGATATTTCCCTTTATCGGGAAAGACAACTGGACATGCTCCATCAATCTCCAGGATGTGTACTACCACATCAAAATGGACAGGTGCTCCAGAAGACACTTAAGCTTCCAGCTGGGAGCCAGCCATTTTCAGTTCAAAACACTGCCCTTTGGCCTCACTACAGCCCCCAGAGTGTTTACCAAATGCATGGCAGTTGTAACAGCTCACCTGAGAAGTCAAGGATTCCAGGTGTTTCTGTACCTAGACGACTGGCTCCTCACTGCTACCATGAAGCATCAACTCATAAGGACCAGGGACGAGACTCTATCCTTGTGCCCCAGCCTAGGCATCACTGTCAGCTTGCAAAAGTCAGTCTTATCTCCTTTGCAGCATATTGTATATCTAGGCTCAAAAATAGACACAACCACCATGTCAGTAAAGCTAACACAAGAAAGAGTGGAATCTCAATGCAGATCCTTATTAAACAAACAAAGAGTCCAGGCCAGAGTAGTCCTTCAAGTCCTAGGGACTATGGCTTCCGCCATCTTATTAGTTCCTCTTGCTTGCCTATATATGATGATTCTCCAATGGATGCTGTTTGCACAATGGTTGATGCAAGACCTTCCATTGTCTCACCAGATATTAATAACAAACGCATGCAAAACGGATCTGACATGGTGGTTACACAAGAAACAACTTGTCATAGGTCATCCACTTGTTCCTCCCCAAGAGAAAGCAGTTTTGACAATGGACACTTCCCAGATAGGGTGGGGGACATTATCTGGGAAAGACAGTCCAAGGTACTTGGCAAAACCACGAGAACCACTTGCACATCAATGTTCTGGAGATGACAGCAGTGCTGTATGCGTTGCAAGCACTTCACAGCTCCCTTCCCACTGGAACGATTGCGATTCAGTCAGACAACATGTCTGTCATGTGGTACATAAACAAAAAGGGGGAACCTTTGCAGAGAGGCCTTAAGAGTTTGGAAATGGGCGATGGATACTCAATGCTTCCTGATAGCAACGTATATCCTGGGGAAATCTAATGTAATAGTGGACAAACTCAGCCATGCAATTCTGATGCCTCACGAGTGGTCCCTGAATCCAATGGTTGCGAAAGAGATCCTTCACAAATGGGACCAGCCTTGCTGCGATCTATTTGCCACTCACCTGAACACCAAATGCAGTAGCAGCTACTTTGCCCTCTTTCCCCATCCAGGGATGTCACCCAGGGATGCTGTAGTTCACGATTGGCCCCCGGGACTTCTCTATGCATTTCCTCCCTTTCCACTCATACCCAAAGTAATACAGAAAGCAAGACAGTAGGAGTCCCTTGATCCTCATTGCTCCTTACTGGCCTCAACAAGTTTGGTTTCCTTTTCTGTGGTCCTACCTTTTGGAGGAACCATGGATTCTGGGCCCATCTCCAGATCCCCTGATTCATCAGTCGGGACAGTTCCACCCCTCAATCCACACCCTCAAATTGACAGCATGGCTTCTCCAATTCCATGTATAGCCGGGTGCATTCCCTTATCCCCAGCGGTCAAACACATCCTAATTTCATCCCATAAATCTTCTACTCAGAAACTATATTCTAGCAAATGGAAAAGGTTTTCCCTTTGGGCTACGAATCGGGGCTTAGATCCATATGCAGCTCCTTTAGAATCCATTTTATCCTTCCTAACAACAATTTTTCATGCAGGAGCGACAGCCGCTACAATTAGAATTTCCAATTTCCATTTTGGTTTAATGGGAAACCCAGTCATGCAACACTCCCTCTGTAAAACCTTCTTAAAAGGAGTTCTTCTTCTTAGTCCCCCAATAAAACAACCATTAGAACCCTGGGACTTACATTTAGTCCTCTCATCTTTGGTGTCTGCACCCTTTGAACCATCATCAAACTTAAAATTGTTATCATGGAAAACTTTGTTCTCGGTAGCTATAACATCGGCTAGGAGAGTCTTGGAACTTCAAGCCCTAACTATTTGACCTCATTACATTATCTTTCACAAAGATAGAGCCTCTCTCAGGACAAACCCTTCCCTTCCTTTCTTCCTAAGGTATGCTCAGATCACAACCTGAATACTACCTGTGTTTTTTCCAAACCACTCTAATAAATCAGAGTATAGATTTAACCAGCTAGATGTCCACAGGATACTCAGATTCTATATACACAGGACCAAAGAAATCAAGAAATCTGATCAACTTTTTGTTTCCTTTTCAGACAAAAGGAAAGGCTTACCTGTTTCAAAAATTACTCTTTCAAAATGGCTTTCGGATTGCATATCCTTTGCTTATCAACAAGCTGGTAGACAATTACCGTTAAAAGCTAAAGGTCACTGTACTAGGGCTGTAGCTACTTCATGTGTCTTTAGATCTAGGCTCCCAATTTATTATTATTTTTATTTATTTATTTATTTTACATTTGTTGACCGGGCTAGTCTAACTGGATACATGTCCATTTTCAGTAGAGGCCCGGGGAGAAAAGCTCCAAGCAGCAATAATGACAACAATGCAGTAAAATTAAAATTAAAATTGGTACAATGTTTACATTAAAAGATATGGTTAAGCAGCATTATTTAGAAACATTTAGGCTAGAGTAAAATACCATGACTAGTACAAGTACAATTGATAGTATTTGTGCAGCAGCTACTTGGGCAAGACCACATATGTTTGTCACTCATTACAAATTGGATTTGGCCTCCCGGGACAGGACATCCTTTGGGTCCACTGTGCTGAAGAGTCTCTTTGCTTGAGCCACCCAGGATAAAGGTTCTAGGGATGCTGTCCCATCCAGCAAGAATTATGGCGAGATAGGACTACATAACATAAAGAAGTTATGTACTTATCATAATGTTCCATGTTTGCAGTCCATCTCGCCTATATTCTTGCGTCCCTCCCTCCAACCCCCTTCCTGTTTCTGGGGGATCTAGTGGACCTCTTTTTGGGGCTGCCTGACTTTGCTCTTTATTGTCCACCTGAAATGGATAATGTTTCTAATCCTTTGCTGTATTTATACGGCTTCTTTCTTATCATTATTATTACCTGATAGGTATTTATTACTTTCTTGCAAACTAGATCTGGGGAATTGCCATGAGGCACCATGGTATAGGGGCTAGCCTCAAGCCAGTAAAAGCTCTTGAGCTTTAGTATTGGCCAAGCCGGAGCGGAATATCGGCTCCAAACCTATCCAGCAAGTATATAGGCGGGATGGACTACAAACATGGAATGTTATGGTAAGTACATAACTTATTTTTACTTGCTGAAAACTGATTATTTCTCCCAGAATTTTCTTAAGATCGATTACAGCAGTTTTAAGTGGAATATAAATACATGTCAGTGCAATCCTCCCCCTTTCCAGTAGCCCCTTAGCACTACAAATCTGCCATTATTATCTTTTTACCTCTTCTATCACTACTGGAGCTCCTCTTGGAATTAACATAAGTACAGCTGCGGTGGTGGTGCTGCGGTAGCGTTGTTGCCTCACAGTAAGACGTTGTCCTGTTCGATTCTCAGCTAAAGCGTCTTCTGTGTGGAGACGTGTGAATGGGCGTACCTACGTTGAAGGTTGTGCATCAGGCCTGGCAAGTCGGTACGTAAAAATCTACTGCCAATCATTAGCGGACCGGAGTTCCGCTGTGGCGACCCCTAACTGGGAAAAGCCGAAAGATACAACAACTGCTCTTTTCCTTTCTCTCAGGTATTCCCCTGAATAACCATCCTGAAAAACTTTCTTTATCAAATTTGCATGTTCAGTTCTTTCAAACTGTGTCTCCTATAACATAGCTACTTGCTCTCTACATTTTCTAATATAGTTCACTATTTTCTTTTTTGTATTTATCTGTGAACCCATTGACATTTAAAGACATTACAGAAACCATCATTGTATTAAAAAGTTATTATTCCCACCTTTTATGTATAACACCTTTTCTGTTAAATGTCTAGTTCCAGCTTATGTATTACATGCATACACTGGCAGGTTGAACTTTTATATAGTTGTTTCTTGTCATATCCATTTGAGTCTATGTCACATCCTATAAAACTTTTAGTTTTATTGAAAGCCCTCAAACAAACAAAAAAAAAAAAAACAAAAACAAACAAACCCCCAATACTCCCCTAAAATGTATTAAATACTAACACACAAAACTATGTACGTCTTCAAGTATTGAAGGTTTACCCTACTAAGAGGAGCAAATGTCCCAAACTGACAGCCACACTCACATACTTGAGTTAACCTAAATGAAAGGTCATCCATGCTAAGACAGATAGTGCAGCCTGTGCTTCTACTGAGTGTTAACTGGATTTGTTTAGTATATTGTTTATTTGCATTACAGACATTAGCCAATTTCTTCTTCTTAGTTGCTTGTTGCAAACTGCTCCCTTTTAGATTGATATATGCTTATATCGTAAATTACACTCAGAGGTGACCTATGCCTGACATACAAGGCCATGTCAAACCCAGATTTGATGAACATGCTTCATCTCAAAAAATCTAGATCCCTCAGAGCCACAAGGGCGGGAGACTTAAACCTCGACACGGTTATTAATAGGACGTGCTGGAGGGATAGATTCATCACCCAAAGACTCCCTATGCTGTGGAACAAAATCCCGGTTTATGTGAGGCAGAGCACCTCGCTGGCCTTGTTCAAGAGGAATCTTGACCAATGGATGGGAGATCGCAGATACACCCCAGGGGTTACCTCAGTGTCACTGCTCGACAGAGGCACAGCAAAATAATGGGCATAGTTTCTCCAAACTAAAGGGGTGGCGTAAGCCACAAAACTATGGGCTAGGCTTATAAATGCCCTCGGGCAGATAGCCTAGTATGAACCTATGAACCTATGAACCTATATGTAGTAGAATGAAAACCATAGTGAAAAAATATGAATTATTCAGTGTCATGATAGATCATTTGATGACCTTAAGATAAGTTTTTATTACGTAATGTTATGCTTTTAGTTTGATTTGTAAAGATTATTTTTTGTTCTTTGTGCTGTCTTCCCTTACAGCAGTGACTGTAATATACCATGCTATTTTTCATTCACTTTTGTAAATCTAATGTATTGGCATGTATTTGTTTTGTATTACTATAATTCTGTTTCTGAATGGCACTGTGGTCTGGATTGTGGCCGAAAACAGTCTCTGTACCAGCACACATATTAAGTTAACTAAGTGACTGACTAACCAAATAAGTAAATAAATAAATAAATATTTAGAAGATACATAGTAGTTAGCACAGATGAGATACTGACACTGAACTGAAATAAACCAGAAGCTACATTTCTTCTTAGTGTAGCTGAAATTAAATGTGTTTAGTGCTGCTTTTGTAAAATGTGTTTCAGATTTGCCAGTTTTTTACATAAATTCAAATTAATCAGACATTCTAGGCGAAAACATTATGCCACACACCCTTTCTTTACACATGAGAATGCCCAAGCGTACATCATAGATGCCATGCATCTTGTAAGTATATAATTGGCTTGGCAAATTCACACTCCTGGATTTGAATGAGAATCCTTGTAATGCATACATTTCATCATGACAAATGTAACAAATATGAACTCATAATGGAACTTTTTTCTTTCATCTGACCATCCTGTCATTACCAAATTTTTAAACAACTGAAGCTGTAACTAATTCTCAGCATAACAGGTAAAGTCATGAATTTTGTTATCCGATATTGGTATGTACAGAACAACTGACACAACATTCAGGTCTTGCTGCTGATGATTTTCCTTGTGTCATGTGACGTATGCTCAGGTTAATGCATCAGCTATGTCCATTTCCTTGCTAGGTTGGTATATAATGGGTTAATCAAATTGTTGTGGTGAAAACAGCATCTTCTGTAGCTGGAGGGATGCCTTGTATAGTGGTTTATGAAAGGTACTCTGTGATGGTTTTGGTGTAGTTTCACTGTGACTGCTCTAATATAAATCTAGTCATATAATTTTTCATGTCCATACAAAATGGATAAATAGCTCCTCAGACTGTGCATTGCAGGCCTGCACCACAGTTGTTCCTGCAGAACCATTAATTACAACTTCATAAGTTCACAGGTTCATTACTAGGCTGTTAATCAAGATGGGTTGCCAACTGGCTCACTGACAGAACCCACACTGTAAAAGTTGCAGACTATAAATCTGACTTCAAACCAGTAACAAATGGAGGACCACAGAGTTCAGTCCTGGGACCTCTCCTGTTTGGTTTCTACTTCTCTGAAGTACAGGCTAACACAGAAGGCCTTTGGCTAATGAAGTTTGCAGATGACCGCAAACTAGGAGTCATAGTTGAGTCCCCAAATGATCTGGACATTCTAAGGAGGGGCCCACTGAGTCAAATGCCTGGTGTCAGAGCCATGGCCTCAAGCTCAATGCCAAAAAGTGCATTGTCATCCCCTTTGGTAAAAACTCTGTGAACTACCACATAGGCCTCAGTCTACTTAACGCCAAATGTGTGATAGGAGACCTTGGGACCCAAGTGGACAGTAGTCTCTCCTTTGATAATCACATCGCCACAGTAGTCAGGAAATCATTCTACGTGGCACACCTCATCACAAAAGGATTCTCATCCAGGAAAAAAGAGGTCATTGTTCCCCTCTACTCGACACTCATTAGACCCATTATAGAGTACAACACCCATTTTGGAATGTACCTCACAAGACATCTGCAGCAGCTGGAAAGGCCACAGAAATACCTCACAAAGAGGATTACTGGCCTCAAACAGATGCCCTACACTGACCGTCTCAAAAAACTCCAGCTTTACTCCATAGCATATCGCCTACTCCAAAGTGATCTCTGCTTACATATAAAGCTATGTCAAACCCAGAGATGTTGGACATGCTACACATAAATAAATCCCAATCCCTCCAAGATACACACTCTAGGGACCTAACCTTTGTCACCACAATAAACAGGACATGCTGGAGGGATAGAATCCTGTCCCAGAGACTTCCTATACTCTGGAACAAGCTACCTATCTATGTCAAGCAAAGTTCCTCATTAGCACTCTTCAAGAAAAAGATCTTGATGAGTGGATGGTAAATAGGAAATACACCCTGGGGATAACTTTTGTGGCTCTGCTCAACAGGGTCACAGGAAAATAACTTTCTTGGGTGGCGTAAGCAAGGGAACCTTGTTAGCTAGGCTTACTTAGGCCCTTGGGCTGATAGCCTAGTACCTACCTATGAACCTATGTCAGGTGTAGCCCAGCCTCAGTAAAATGAAGCCAGTCACCTGAGGTGAAAATAAAACCCACAATCTTCTGATCTTCCACTTCTAGTGACAGAATGACTTGCCCTGTTTGCAACTAGTTTGGTCATATTATATTACTTCCATAAGCAGTACAACACACTGGAAAACAAACAAAATTATTGGCTGTTAGTGAGTTGAGCTCTTTTGTCTTTCAATGAAAAAGTTTCATCTGAATACAAACAAGTTCAGATGAAACATTCAAATACTTCATGTTGCCAGTCGTGTATCCCTGTCTTTCAGTAAACAACTGTGCAACACATCATGCAGTACATATAAAACATAATAAGAGAATTGTGTTCACAGCTCAGGTTAAGGGCAAACACTAAGCCAGAGCTTAATGATTCAATTGCTTTTATTTGTGATTTAAGATGGAAGGCAGCCAAATTGTAGTGGTATTGTATGCCAGCCCTATTCCTTTTAATGTTTAATATTATTCTTAATATGTTTTAAATGTTTTACATAAGATGTGTCATTGTTGTCCGCTGGAGAGACATGGACACATGACTAGCAATGGGAATTGCTTAATTGTTTTGCTTGAGCCTGTTTGGATTTTGCCATCCCACATAAACCTGCTTATATGGCTGAAGTTAAGTTCTTGTATTGGAAGACTTTATTTTTGGTGACCATTACAATTGCTAGACAAATTTCAGAACTGCATGCCCTCTTATCTAAATTTCCATACAGGCAGATTTACACTTAGGACAAATCATACCTTTATGGCCATGATTGCAACCCAGTCCAACCTTGATTAGTTTATGCATTTAGTATTATTCTTTCCAAGGTACACCAATAAAAAATACTGACTGCACTGAATGTACACAGATGGTGTAGATTTTACTTGGAAAGAACTAAGGAATTTAGAAAAGAGGGACAGTTATCTGTATCCTTTTTAAAAGTAAAGAAAGGTAAACATAACTAAACTGTCTCTTTTTAAATGGCTACCAGACTATATTCATTTCTGATGTTGGTCTAACCAGATGTTTTACCTTCCAAACCCAGGGCGCAATCTGTCAGGTTCAGATCCAGGGCTTCCTTTGGGGTGCCCTAATTCTACCCATGGTTTGCTGGGGATTCTGTACGTCTGTTTACAGTATATGGCAAGACCAAGTTAAATATAAAAGCTATATACTTAGCAGAACGCTAGATTTAGTTGGTCTCTGTATGTAGACTTTAACCATCGTACCCATCTATCCCCTACAAGCTGTCCTTTTGGGGGACATGGAGAAGCACCAAAGGTCTAAGTCGCTTTGTCCTGTAGCCGTTGGTTATACTCATGAGTGTTTGTTCCTGTATCGCTGCTTGATGCTTGATTGCTTTACTTGATTTGGAGAAGATCGCCAGGAGCAGTGGATTATAGGTAAGGGGAGGTGCTCTAGCTAGTGAAAAATCTTATCATTGCCATGCAGAAGGTGTCTTCAACAACCTGCCCACCTGTTTACAATCTACGGGCAGAGATCAACTAAATCTGTCATTCTGGTAAGCACATAACATATGTTTTGTATTTATCTATCCAAACAAATCACTTAGCTAGAAAGATTTCAGAGGTTCTTAACTAAAATGATCACTGTTTTAATGGCAATCAGCAGGGAAGACAGACCTGAAATAATGTCCCTATACTCTTTATCAAACTCCTGCATGATAATTTGTGTCTAACATTTCCTGCTGTTAAGGATCCACCCCTGAATGATGTCCTACATCTCCACAAAATAAATTGTTCCACAAACACCCTGCAGGGACAGATTTATTACTCTGTATGTTTCCCTTCTGTTGAATTGTCCTCAGTTATGTACAAAACACAGTGATAATCCTTTAAGGCAAAACTGGATGATGAGATGTGAGCCTATACAGTAAATTCATTTTTGGCCTGCTTTGTTCTTCCCTGTTGGAGGCAGGAGGTGTCCTATGAGGGTTGATGTTGGCAAGATGATTATGGTTTGTGGGCTGACTCTGCCATGTAAAGCCTATGAATCTATGAAAAGATTGATGTTGTACGTGGAAGACAGTGCAAGTTCACTTGTGAGCTTGTGTTGTAATTCTGTCTTCCATAAGAAGGCTGTTGTAAACCAGATATGCACTGGTATGGCATACAGAAAGTAGACAGATGCACAATAATCACAACTGAGCAAACGCACTACATTTGGTTAACTGGGATCCCTGAAAAGCTAGAAGGAAAGCAATCAGTAAATGTCTAGAAGTGACAGACAATTATACACAGGTATTGGCAGCAACAGGCCAGTAGAAGAAAATCACCTGCCTAAGCTGTTTCAAACCCACTTGTCCAGAAAAGTACTAGAACAGAATATTAGCCAGATTATCATGCAGAAGATACCACATTCCCTCCTCACTTACTTCTAGCATAAATGTTCTTTGTTGCAGGTTTCAGTCTCTTGAGAATGATCTTTTTTTGGTGTAGTGCCAATTAATTGCTCAGTACTTTTTTGCCAGTGAAATAGTTGATTTTTATTAGAATCACCAAACCACACATACCCTAGCAATCCTAATGCATGGTGCCTGTGTTATCTTCATTGTTGGATGGTTCATTTGCTGTTATTACTTGCAAATTGTTGAATGGTTTATTTATTTATCATTTGTTAACTGGGAAAGTCCGACTTGGAACAAAGCCAATTTTTAGCAGAGGCCCAGGGAGAAAAGGTCCAGATGCATGTCTTTGTAACGTTGGAGGAAACTGGAGCACCCAGAGGAAACCCACACGAATGCAGGGAGGACATGCAGACTCCACACAGAAGGAACCCCAGCCGAGAATTGAACCGGAGAACTTCTTGCTGTGAGGTGACAACGCCACTGCTGCACCACTGTGTCGTCCATAAGAAACGGTTTGTGTTATTACTTGCAAACACTCTCCCTTTACAGTTTTATACATCAAACCCACCTACAAATTTGCTTATCATTCCCTACATTTTAATATGTTGCAGTTCTTCCTATATAGGGTGCCTCCCACTCTACTGAGTATACATTTTATTTTCTTCCAGTTTACACTTATTGAATTGTTTATAGAATGCTTTTCCTCTGCCTCTTTTGATATAAATTCACCTCTCCTTAACCATTCCCATGTCAGACACTAATCAATGTGAGGTTGTTACATGACTTCACTCTATAATGACTTCCTGACCCACTAGAAAGAGTAACGCCAAAGTCTGCTTGCCTTTGATTAAGAAGCTGGTTCGTAGCATGCCTTGCCACTGCCCCCCTTCCTAAAGCTCTGTTCATAGCATGCCTTGCACTGCTCCCCCTTCCTAAAGTCCTATTCCTTTATTGCATTTTCCTTAGCTGGTTCGTAGCATGCCTTGCACTACCCCCCTTCCTACACCCCTATTCCTTTACTGTATTTTCCTTAGCTGGTTCGTAGTGTGCCTTGCACTGCCCCCTCCTTCCTAAAGCCCTATTCCTTTATTGTATTTTCCTTAGCTGGTTCATAGCATGCCTTGCCACTGCCTCCCTTCCTAAAGCCCTATTCCTTTATTGTATTTTCCTTAGCTGGTTCGTAGCGTGCCTTGCACTGTCCCCCTTCCTAAAGCCCTATTCCTTTATTGTATTTTCCTTAGCTGGTTCGTAGCATGCCTTGCCACTGCCTCCCTTCCTAAAGCCCTATTCGTAGCATGCCTTGCACTGCCTCCCTTCCTAAAGCCCTATTCGTAGCGTGCCTTGCACTGCCCCCCTTCCTAAAGCCCTATTCCTTTATTGTATTTTCCTTAGCTAATTCATAGTGTGCCTTGCACTGCTCCCCCTTCCTACACCCCTATTGCTTTATTGTATTTTCCTTAGCTGGTTCGTAGCGTGCCTTGCACTGCTCCCCCTTCCTAAAGCCCTATTCCTTTATTGTATTTTCCTTAGCTGGTTCGTAGTGTGCCTTGCACTGCCCCCCTTCCTAAAGCCCTATTCGTAGTGTGCCTTGCACTGCCCCCCTTCCTAAAGCCCTATTCCTTTATTGTATTTTCCTTAGCTGGTTCGTAGCATGCCTTGCCACTGCCTCCCTTCCTAAAGCCCTATTCATAGTGTGCCTTGCATTGCTCCCCCTTCCTACACCCCTATTCCTTTACTGTATTTTCCTTAGCTGGTTCGTAGCATGCAGTGCACTGCCCCCCTTCCTACACCCCTATTCCTTTATTGTATTTTCCTTAGCTGGTTCGTAGCATGCCTTGCACTGCTCCCCCTTCCTAAAGCCCTATTCCTTTATTGTATTTTCCTTAGCTGGTTCGTAGCGTGCCTTGCCACTGCCCCCCTTCCTAAAGCCCTGTTTGTAGCATGCCTTGCACTGCTCCCCCTTCCTAAACCCCTATTCCTTTACTGTATTTTCCTTAGCTGGTTCGTAGCATACCTTGCACTGCCTCCCCTCCTAAAGTCCTATTTGTAGCGTGTCTTGCACTGCCCCCCTTCCTAAAGCCTTATTCCTTTATTGTATTTTCCTTAGCTGATTCGTAGTGTGCCTTGCACTGCTCCCCCTTCCTACACCCCTATTGCTTTATTGTATTTTCCTTAGCTGGTTCGTAGTGTGCCTTGCACTGCCCCCCTTCCTAAAGCCTTATTCCTTTACTGTATTTTCCTTAGCTGGTTCGTAGTGTGCCTTGCACTGCCCCCTTCCTAAAGCCTTATTCCTTTACTGTATTTTCCTTAGCTGGTTCGTAGTGTGCCTTGCACTGCCCCCCTTCCTAAAGCCTTATTCCTTTACTGTATTTTCCTTAGCTGGTTCGTAGTGTGCCTTGCACTGCCCCCCCCCTTCCTAAAGCCCTATTGCTTTATTGTATTTTCCTTAGCTGGTTCGTAGCGTGCCTTGCACTGTCCCCCTTCCTAAAGCCCTATTCCTTTATTGTATTTTCCTTAGCTGGTTCATAGCATGCCTTGCCACTGCCTCCCTTCCTAAAGCCCTATTCGTAGCATGCCTTGCACTGCCCCCCTTCCTAAAGCCCTATTCCTTTATTGTATTTTCCTTAGCTGGTTCATAGCCTGCCTTGCACTGCCTCCCTTCCTAAAGCCCTATTCGTAGTGTGCCTTGCACTGATCCCCCTTCCTAAAGCCCTATTCCTTTATTGTATTTTCCTTAGCTGGTTCGTAGCGTGCCTTGCACTGCCCCCCTTCCTACACCCCTATTCCTTTACTGTATTTTCCTTAGCTGGTTCGTAGTGTGCCTTGCACTGCCCCCCCCTTCCTAAAGCCCTATTCCTTTATTGTATTTTTCGTAGCTGGTTCGTAGCATGCCTTGCACTGCTCCCCCTTTTTAAAGCCCTATTCCTTTATTGTATTTTCCTTAGCTGGCTCATAGCCTGCCTTGCACTGCCTCCCTTCCTAAAGCCCTATTCCTTTATTGTATTTTCCTTAGCTGGTTCGTAGCATGCCTTGCACTACCCCCCTTCCTACACCCCTATTCCTTTACTGTATTTTCCTTAGCTGGTTCGTAGTGTGCCTTGCACTGCCCCCCCCTTCCTAAAGCCCTATTCCTTTATTGTATTTTTCGTAGCTGGTTCGTAGCATGCCTTGCACTGCTCCCCCTTCCTAAAGCCCTATTCCTTTATTGTATTTTCCTTAGCTGGTTCATAGCCTGCCTTGCACTGCCTCCCTTCCTAAAGCCCTATTCGTAGTGTGCCTTGCACTGCTCCCCCTTCCTACACCCCTATTGCTTTATTGTATTTTCCTTAGCTGGTTCGTAGCGTGCCTTGCACTGCCCCCCTTCCTAAAGTCCTATTGCTTTATTGTATTTTCCTTAGCTGGTTCATAGCATGCCTTGCCACTGCCTCCCTTCCTAAAGCCCTATTCGTAGCGTGCCTTGCACTGCCCCCCTTCCTAAAGCCCTATTGCTTTGTTGTATTTTCCTTAGCTGGTTCATAGCATGCCTTGCACTGCCCCCGTTCCTACACCCCTGTTCCTTTACTGTACTCTGCTTTTCCTCTCTGTATACCTGCACTTTGAGGGACACATTATTTTCAGCTATTAGAACTGCACACACTATACACATAGCCCCACCATCCTCTCCCAGGGGAATATTTCTTGTGCCCATTCCTAGAGGATGTCACTGTATTATTTTCTTGCCATTGTTACCTTCCATCCTTCCATTCCTATTTCATTTTTCCATTCCTTGCATTTTTTAACTGTCTCCCACCCTCAGGTTTCTTTTTCACTTTCCTTTTTTCTCTAAATCTTAACGTTTCTCATATTTTCCTTAGGATCTCTATCCCAGTCTTTTCACCAGATCCCTTCTACTCTGCCTTTAGGCCCATAATTTTAATACTTCTTCTACTAGGGGAGTGATTTAATTTTTTGTTTCCATAATTGCTTTTTTGGAGATTGTCATTACTATGCCTATTAGTAAACTATTCCATTCCTTAGTTTTAGCTGAATCACTTAAGAGGAATAGTTTTTTTTATTTTTTTTCAGTTTAATTTCTCCAAATCTTTTGGGTTTCTAATGCTATGATGGGATTGGACCCCATTCTTAAGTCAAAGTATGATTAAAGTTTGAGAAATTAATATTGTTTTAAGCTTTGATATAAGGCAAACATGCTCTTTGCAGCACCCACAATGTTCATACAGAGTTACATGTACTGATAGCATATCTAAATTTATTTATTTTATTTATTTTACATTTGTTAACCGGGCTAGTCTAGCTGGATATATTTCCATTTTCAGTAGAGGCTCGGGCAGAAAAGCTCCAAACAGATATAAAAAGCATGAAATATTGCTACATGGTAAATAAAGGATTAATAAAAACAAAATAGAGAAACATACAACAAGTAATTATTACATACTAAAGATATTAAATACAACTGTAAATTCTTTTTTATGAGACCCATTTCTACTACTGCTATTATAACTGTCTGGGTATCCTTCTTCCACATTGCCCTCTGTTTTGCCTGCACTTCCTGATATTTTATGGCATTGTGTCTCTCTGTAAGTAAGACACGAGAAGGGTAGCACCTCAAGGCAACAAAACACCCTAAAGTGCAGTTAGCCTTTAAACCTAAGGGCAGTGGACTGTGGGTGCACTGTCTAGGTCAAAACAAATTAAATAAAAGTCCCAGATTTAACTTCCTTGATGTGAAGCTGTTTGGGCTAAGGCTGCACAACACTGCCGTTAGGTGATCCAAACATCCAGGTGACGAGCTTGCAGCTTATCCTGCTGCTTATCCATTTTCTGTGCTGCGGTTATAATCTTTAAAATAGATATTTTATTTGAGTTAGCTGAATAGCACTTTGAAAAAATAAATAGAACAATGATCCAAACAATTTACAATCTTTGAGGTAATCTTTTATTAGGATAGTGGAAAAGCCTTAGGCAGATAAGCATTACATGAAAAACATTACACCAATTATTTGCTTTATTTATATATACATCACACATTTCAGCCTTAATTCTGTAGATCATGTACATAGGTTTACCATTGGTCAGTTTTGTGCGCAGAGGCCAAACAGGGCTTAACAATAACCATAATTGGTAAATGGTGCAGGGCAGAGTGGGAACCATAACTCATTTTAATAAGGACCATGAAGTTGGTTAGTTATGAAGAGTCAGGAGGAATATTTCCACCTAATAGCATTGTTGTGCAGCCTTAGCCCTAATGGCTTCACATCAAGGAAGTTATTTCTGGGATTATTATTTACTCTGTAAGTAAGACACTGTAAGTAATGGTGTAGCAATCTCAATCATCAATGCAACTTTTGTCTTCTTTTCGCCTTTTTTTTTTTTTTGAACTGTTGGTAATAGGTAATCATGTGATATAAACTTCATCATTCTCTATAATGCTTTGTGGCCCATGTTTCCAGTGCTTCTCAGTTATTTCAGTATTGCAATATTTGCACATTCTTATGCCTTTCACTATAGAGGCTCTCTGCCATTAGTGTTTCACACCCAGCAACAAGATGTGTGACTGTTTCCAGTTGTATTTTACAGAAACTGCATTTGTCTGTTTCTCTCACATGTTCAATGGACTTTGTAAACCAACATGTATGTAGTCCACTATCCTGGGCCGCCAATAGTAACCTTTCATCTTTTGATATAAATTCACCTCTCCTTAACCATTCCTATGTCAGACACTAATCAATGTGAGGTTGTTGCAGGAGCTTTCTCTACGTGCAAGTATATGTATGCCTTGTCCACATTTTTGCCCTCTCATCTGACCCTTCTCCTTAGGGTCTATAATATATAGATGAATGATTAAAATCTTGACTTACCTTTCATCGACCCGTATAGTATACGTCGAAGCTACACATCGTTGAACAGCCAAATCATCGATTTCTTTCTAAGAGAAAGAAATTGGTAGCCCAGCCACGCACACCACATTACAACAAACACTATGAAAGTGGGGTGCTGTGCCCCCCACACCCTCCTAACTAAATATACTAACTCTGAGATCGCACTACAGTTGGGAAAAGGATGGATTTAAAAGAATAGCCAACCAATTTCTTTCCCTTAGAAAGAAATAGATGATTTGGCCAGTCGACGATGTGCAACTTCAACATATACAGGTCGATGAAAGGTAAGTCGAGATTTTAATCATTCGTCTATATTAGACCCTCTCCTTAAATTTATGGTTTTAAAAAAAAATAAAAAATGGTTTAAATTCCATTCCTATTTGACACCAATATGCTTCTGCTAAACTAAGCAGGGAAGTCATCTTAGACTTGTTCTCCTCGTGTTTTAAAATGTTCTCTATGTTTGGAAGTGGTGAGGTCAGCAGATATGTATGCAGTCCTATAATTGCAGATCTATACATGTAACCAATTTCAAGGAGGCCCATAATTTCCTCAGAATGAGGAACATATAATCTTGGTATACACTGATTTTATATATCATTTGATAAGCATGAAGCATTTTTCTTGTTTCCCTGTCCAGCTGATTCAGTGTAGGAGCCAGTCAATCACCTCAAAACTGTAAGTTAGAACAGGAAGTGCAAACTGGTTTAAAGCTTGAACTTTGTGCCTAGATATCAAGACTGTTTTCAGTATTAATTTTAATAAAATAACATATTCTTTAATTAATTTTTTTTTTGCATTTCTTCATGTTTTATTGTTGATCCTTAATCTGTTCCCAAATATGCAGTTGCTCTGGCTCAAGTTCCATTATGTCACATTCTTGTCCCAGACAGACATTTTCTTGGTGCTGCAGCTCTCCTGCTTTAAGTATTAGTTTGTTCACATTTATCAAAGCCAAATTACATTCTTATGTTATCTGAGATAGCTTTACCACTTGCAGTTGTACTTTCAGCTCATCTGATTAACTGTATTGTTTTAAATCATCTACAAAAAGAAGAGGAGAAGTCTTTACAAGTTGTTGTTTTCTGGGAGCCAAATTGTAACCATGATCTAAACTGACTGTTAAGTAGATGGCTTAATTGGTGAAGGGCAAGACAAAAGAACAGCGGTGACAAAGAGTGACCCTGGAATATCACCCTTTGAATTGTTATGCCTGAGATAATAATTTGTCCTTTATCATGGCTTAGCTACAAAGTGGTTTGCCACTGTTTCATGGTCACTGTAAAGTAATTGATATATGCAGGGTGTATCCTTTACCCATGAATGTGGAATGAGGTCAGTTTTTTAGGAGGGGGGAAAATTCAAGTACATAGGCAGTGAGACATTTTCCTGTGATACATTTGGTTGGAAATTCATGGCTGTAGTGGCATTCAGCTTCAAAGAAATACAGCTGTTGTGAATTTCCTGTGAGCAAAAAAAGAAAAAGCAGTGCCATAGCAACAACTTCGGTAGCAAAATGCACAGGGACAAAATTATGTCCATGGCCCCCAAGCCATCATGGGAAAACATGCAGTATGGCAGGCATCAGCACCAGCCTGGCCAGTGAGCACAACAGTGCATAATGGGCATTGCTTTTATAATTAGTGTGTGTGTGTGTGTGTGTGTGTGTGTGTGTGTGTGTGTGTGTGTGTGTGTGTGTGTGTGTGTGTGTGTGTGTGTGTGTGTGTGTGTGTGTGTGTGTGTGGACCACTACCACCATCACAGTGTCTAGGAAACATTACCTAAAATGCATACTGGAGGATACGTGTGACTACAGAAGCATGCAGGATTTCCTTCAAGCTGTTCCACTCATCTACATGTTGTAGTTACCTTAGCATGTACTGTAAACTAAGTACAACACTGATTACTACCCCTTCCCCACGCCACAGCACACTTCTACATGTTGCAGTTACCTTAGCATGTACTGTAAACTAAGTACAACGCTAATTACTTCCCCTTCCCCCACGCTGTAGCACACTTCTACATAATGTAGTTACATAAGCATGTACTGTACACTGAGCAGAACAGTCATTACTTCCCCCTGCCCCCATGCTGTAACACACTTCTTCATGTTGTAGTTACATTAGCATGTACTGCACACTGAGCACAATGTTCATTACTTATCCTAACCCCATGCTGTAGCCCACCTCCACATGCTGTAGTTACATAAGTATGTACGGTACACTGAGCACAACACTAATTACTTCCCCTTCCCCCACTCTGTAGCACACTTCTACGTGTTGTAGTTACATAAGCATGTACTGTACACTGAGCACAGCACTCCTTACTTCCGCAGCCCTGTGGTGTAGCATACTTCTACATGTTGTATTTATATAAGTATGTACTGTACACTGAGCACAATGCTTATTACTTCCCCTGCCTCCATGCTTTAGCATGCTTCTACATGTTGTAGCTACATAACCATGTATTCCACACTGAGCACAATGCTCATTACTTCCCTTGCCCCCATGCTGTAGCACATTTCTACATGTTGTTGTTACATAACCATGTAGTACACTGAGGACAACACTCATTACTTCCCCCTGCCCCCATGCTGTAACACATTTCTACATGTTGTAGTTACATAAGTATGTACTGTACACTGAGCACAACACTCATTGGTTCCCCTGCCCCCATGCTGTAACACATTTCTACATGTTGTAGTTACATATGTATGTACTGTACACTGAGCACAGCACTCATTGGTTCCCCTGTCCCCATGCTGTAGCATGCGTCTACATGTTGTAGCTACATAACCATGTATTCCACACTGAGCATAAGACTTATTACTTCCCCTGCCCCCATGCTGTAACACATTTCTACATGTTGTTGTTACATAACCATGTACTGTACACTGAGGACAACACTCATTACTTCCCCCTGCCCCCATGCTGTAACACATTTCTACATGTTGTAGTTACATAAGTATGTACTGTACACTGAGCACAACACTCATTGGATCCCCTGTCCCCATGCTGTAGCACACTTCTACATGTTGTAGTTTCATTAGCATGTACTGCACACTGAGCACAACGCTCATTACTTCCCTTGCCCCCATGCTGTAGCACATTTCTACATGTTGTTGTTACATAACCATGTAGTACACTGAGGACAACACTCATTACTTCCCCCTGCCCCCATGCTGTAACACATTTCTACATGTTGTAGTTACATAAGTATGTACTGTACACTGAGCATAACACTCATTGGTTCCCCTGCCCCCATGCTGTAACACATTTCTACATGTTGTAGTTACATAAGTATGTACTGTACACTGAGCACAACACTCATTGGATCCCCTGTCCCCATGCTGTAGCACACTTCTACATGTTGTAGTTTCATTAGCATGTACTGCACACTGAGCACAACGCTCATTACTTCCCTTGCCCCCATGCTGTAGCACATTTCTACATGTTGTTGTTACATAACCATGTAGTACACTGAGGACAACACTCATTACTTCCCCCTGCCCCCATGCTGTAACACATTTCTACATGTTGTAGTTACATAAGTATGTACTGTACACTGAGCACAACACTCATTGGTTCCCCTGCCCCCATGCTGTAACACATTTCTACATGTTGTAGTTACATAAGTATGTACTGTACACTGAGCAAAACACTCATTGGTTCCCCTGTCCCCATGCTGTAGCACACTTCTACATGTTGTAGTTTCATTAGCATGTAGTGCACACTGAGTACATTACTTCTTTTGCCTCCATGCACTTGGTTATTAAAGCTGTGGGCATGGGAGTGTCTGCTTCTCTTTGGCCACAGGGAGTTTACAAGAGAGATATTTCTCTGCAGCAGAATGTCACTTCAGCCATGTGTCCACAACCAAATGCACCACCTGTATTTTGTAATCTATTAATGCCATACATTGATTTTTTCCCCCTTTACAGTTCTCCATTATGTCTTTATTTAACAACAAATGATCCGTTATTCCACATGACTTTGTTTTGTTACCCTTTTGTTCGATTGCCATGACTGAGTTTTCTTCTTCTGGCATCAGTTCCAGTATATAGTTTATACATCATCAGAAGACATATGATTTTTTTCAGTATAGTTTGCAGATTCACGGTTCAGGACAAGTATCATTTTTCCTGCGGTTAACTAGGTTGAGTTCTGTTTGGGATGCACATGTAAGTAGCTGTTATTCAGGACTAAATCTTCATGTGAAGATTTTAACTTTTATCAAAAGTTAGGTACTGCATCTGGGCCTGAGGGTTTCCATTTAGGAGCTTTTCTTAATTTCTCCTGTAGATGGTATTAGCTTATGTACAAGTTCCTGTATATCCTTGTTATAGTCACTTAACCTAAATTCCCAGTATGTGTGCACCCACGTACCTCTTGACTCTTCACATCTCCAACATATTCCGTCTGTGGCTGGAAATGTCTTTGCTACGCTTTCTGGAGTATAAAACTACTTGTGCAATCATTTCCATGTCAAAATTTTGTTTTTATGAGATTTAGGGACATTATTAAGGTAATTCCCTCATCCTTTTCTACTTCTGTGGTTCTGTCCCTTCCTTTATCTCTTTTACCTAGTTCTCTGTTTGCCTTTCCTTCCATTTCCCTTCCTTCCCCTGTAACTATCTTCTTGTTATCCATATTAATCTTTGAGCTTGCCTGGGCTATTGTCTTCTGTCCTGTATAGACTGGATAATTTCTGGTACCCATTCTTACATTCCTATATTCCTCTGAGCCCTTTTCTATACATTTGTTATTCCTATATATATATATATATATATATTCCCATTCCTAGCCAATATTCTTCTTTGATTGCATTCCATCCCTTTATCTTTCACCCTTTTAGTATTTATGGTGAGTACTATACTAATTTTTTCTCCATGTC